>NC_059379.1:837500-852500 GCF_019703515.2 Myxocyprinus asiaticus | reverse complement strand
TGTCTCATATTTCATCTCAAGCATGCTCTTCACTCACACTTTTGTCCACTTGGTTATCAAGTACACTAAACTTTATTTATCATTCTTTGTCTAAATGATCACAGTTGTAAACATGCAATAATTGGTATTTTTATAATGTGTTTTCATAGTTTAATATTGAAAGGCTAAAACAGTCAAATCTAGACATAAAAGACATTTGAAAAGTGCCAAAAATAAATGAAGGCCTGGTGAAAAGTTTCCAATTCAGTACAGTACTGTGCAAAAGTCTTATGCACATAAGATGTTTAACAAAAGCATTTGTCTTAAGATGGTTATTTATATCTTCAGCTTTAGTGTCAACAGGAAATATAAATGTTAGACTCACAAACATTACTTTTGCAAATAGATAGAAGAACAGGGAGCCCTGCAACAGATGTCATGACCCCCACAGATCCCCCACTGAACATCGAGTCAGTCTGAGATTACATAAAGAGACAGAAGCAGTTGAGACAGCTGAAATAGATAGAAGAACAGGGAGCCCTGCAACAGATGTCATGGCCCCCACAGACCCCCCACTGAACATCGAGTCAGTCTGAGATTACATAAAGAGACAGAAGCAATCGAGACAGCTGAAATAGATAGAAGAACAGGGAGCCCTGCAACAGATGTCATGGCCCCCACAGACCCCCCACTGAACATCGAGTCAGTCTGAGATTACATAAAGAGACAGAAGCAATCGAGACAGCTGAAATAGATAGAAGAACAGGGAGCCCTGCAACAGATGTCATGGCCCCCACAGACCCCCCACTAAACATCGAGTCAGTCTGGGATTACATAAAGAGACAGAAGCAATCGAGACAGCTGAAATAGATAGAAGAACAGGGAGCCCTGCAACAGATGTCATGGCCCCCACAGACCCCCCACTGAACATCGAGTCAGTCTGAGATTACATAAAGAGACAGAAGCAATCGAGACAGCTGAAATAGATAGAAGAACTGTGGTGAATTCTCCAAGAAGCTTGAACATCCTATCTGCCAACAACCAAGAAAAACTGTGTCCAGGTGTATCTAGGAGAATTGGGGCTGTTTTAAAGGCAAAGGTGGTCACACCGAATATTGATTTATCTTTTTTATGTTTACTGGACTTTGTATGACATTAAGTGATAAATGAAAACTATTTGACATTATTTATGAAGACATCCTCACTATGCAACATTTTTCACAAGTGCCTAAAGCAAGTTTGCACAGTACTGAATATAAGACCTAGAGAACCTTTAATGCTTTTTAAACATTTAAAGGCTTTATCAAAGGTTACCTTGACAAACTTTCCTTTTCTAGCTAAATTGTAAGTGTTGAAATGACGCACTTTAATTGTATTTTCCAGCGTGCACGGCAGAGGTAGAGAAGGTTTGCTCCGTCACGACAGAAGAACATCTGCAGCCCTTTAAAGACGAGATGGAGAAGTTTATAAGTGATGGTGAGTCAGTGACGAGATCTCACCTGAGTATCACTCATCAAACATCCAGTGGATGTGTTTCACACTATGATTCAATGCCATTTTGATTCAGGGAGTCATAATTCAATTACAAAAAGACTCTTGATGCGTCACAATGTTTTATCATCAGTGTAGGGCCGTAGATCTTTGAGTTAGGCCACATCCACCGTTTTCATTTGAAAACTCAGATTTCTAATGTCATTGTTGTCCAAAGTATGCAGTAATGAAGGGCGTTTTCGAATTGCTCTATATTCAATGGAGAAAAATGCTGTTTTAGTGTGGTTGAGAGGTGTAAACTTGGCAAAATTAAAGTGTTTTTAAACAAAAACCTACAAGTGTGGACGTGGCCTTAAAGGGACAGTTCACCCAAAAAAGAAAGTTCTCTCATTATATATTCACCCTCATGCCATCCCAGATGTGTATGACTTTCTTTCTTCTGCTGAACACTAATGAAGATTTTTAGAAGAATATTTCAGCTCTGTAGGTCCATACAATACAAGTGAATGGTGACCGGAACTTTGAAGCTCCAAAAAGCACATAAAGGCAGCATAAAAGTAATCAATAAGACTCCAGTGGTTTATTCCATGACTTAAGAAGTGATATGATAGGTGTGGTGAGAAAGAGATCAATATTGAAGTAATTTTTTTTACTGTAAATCTCCACTTTCACTTGTACATTTTTTTTTGTTTTTGGTAATTCAAATTGTTTGTGCATATCACCACCTACTAGGCAGGGAGGAGAATTTATAGTAAAAAAGGACTTATATTGATCTGTTTCTCACCCACACATATCATATCACTTCTGAAGACATGGATTAAATCACTGGAGTCTTATGGGTTACTTTTATGCTGCATTTATGTGCTTTTTGGAGCTTTAATGTTCTGGTCTCCATTCACTTGTATTGTATGGAGCTACAGAGCTGAAATATTCTCCTAAAAATCTTCATTTGTGTTCTGCAGAAGAAAGTCCTGCGATTGTGATTCCTTTGCAAATACATTTACTGTATGCCACCGCTGTTCTGTATTGGATGTAATTGAAAACAATTAAAAATTCGTAATCATTTGAGAGAGAATCGTGATGAATCTTGGAATCGTTTTTTTTTTTCACACCAAACTTTTTGTCCTAGTTTTTCCTCTGTAATTGTGATTTTTGCATTTCCTGTAACACAAAAACTGCATACATTTTAACTTATGTGTGTGTAGTTCTTGTGTTGTGGGTTTATATCGGGATCATTGAAGGTCGACTGGTGTCAATTAAACTCAGGAATTCCTAAAATTCCCCCCGTCAGTGACAAAGAATTCCTGCGTCTCTCTTGAGAATCCAGTTCATTCAGGGGGTGAAAATTACAGGCCTGACTGCCATTAGCATATGCTGGTTTTATTTGTAGCGTAGCAGGTTTTGCTAATGCGTCGTGACCCCCAGAGCTGCGAGCATGAGATTTCACTAACCTCGTGTCGCATTAATCTCTGTCGCTGACCCTCATGGAGCAGAGCACCACACACACTCACTCAAATGTCGCGGGAAATCGTAATTCACACTCACACAATTACAGATCATTGATTTGTTCTAAACACACACACACGCACACGCATTTTTACTCACTGTTCAGCATGAACTGTCTCACTCATACAAACAGACAAATAGTTCTCTTGACAGGCGGACGGGTTGTGGGTGATTCGGGGACCTTCATGGTGTGGAACCCTTAACCACTACTGGCCTTAATTTGTCAAAGAGCACCTTGAGCGCTGACCCCTGCTGACCTTTGCGCTTCTGAGGAAGCGTCTCTCTCTCTCGCTCTCTCTGTCACTCGTGAATTTTTTTTTAGCTTTTGTGTGTGTGTAAGGAATAGTTCATCCTTTACTCACTTTTTCTTCTGTGAAACACAAAAGCAGATGTTTAGGAGAGAGTCAGCAGTCGCTAGAAGTGAATAAACTTGTAGCTGCTATTCAGAGGATCACGCCAATTTTCCAACTTCCTTAACATCACATAAATACAACAATGTTTCTAAAGAGTCACTCCTGTTTCACGTACAGTATATTGTGTGCGTGACTTCAACGGCGGACACTGCAAGTTTTTACCACATCTCCACTATGACCGAGTTTAGGGCCCTGTGATTTCCGCGGTACATAAAACGTGGACTAAATCGCAGTATCCAGTGAAAAAACAAAAGATTTAATTATACAATGCGCAATGTCAATTTGAACAAAGTCTGCATGTGCTGCGCGCTTAAATGAATGTGGCCGCTCATACACTGATAGCATCGCATTGATCCCTTTCATGGCCAATTAGTGTCTGATCATTAACACGGTGTGTTGTGTGTAGCAGATTACAGAGAGAAGAGCACTCATTAACCTTGAAGCACGCAGCACATGCAGACTATATATTTATATAATTAAGCAACCTTTCGTAGTTTAATAAGCACATTTAACCATATCGCAAACTGTTTATCCTGAAGTGAGAAGCTACTGTCAAAAAACTTCACTCTGAACTAAAATAAAAGTTCAACCCCCCCCAGTCAAGGCTTGATACCCCCCGAATGACGCCAAAACAAGATGTTGGGGGTGTCGTAGCATGCACTCGTAATATGAAGCTTTATTTGTAAATATGTATATTTCTATAGCTCTGCTTGATTTTAAATTGTATTTTGGGCCACCCCTAAAATGGGTCATGCCATTGACATTGCCTGAACGGTTCAAGGAGCATTCTTTCCGTGCATGACGGAGCGCAGCGAATGTTAAAATGCTTGTGTACAGTTCAGTTGAATGATAAAGTTTATCCTCTTTAACTTAATGCCGATGGTTTGAATGCATGAAGCATGCTGTCTGCTGAAATAATGAAAAATAACCACAAATCTAACAGTTTGTATTTTACCTGTCAATCAGACACGCTTGGAAGTTGTGTTCGTTACTATAGCAACAATAGGCCACGGGCACGTTTTCTCAGAATCATCATTGGCCCGGTAGAAAGGAACAAAACTGTATATGCCCTATAAATGCCCTCATGTCATATAGAATAACATTATTACGAATAATCAATAAATAAAATCAACTCATTTTTTAAACATCCTGACGGTAATTTTGTAAGAAACATACAAAGGCAAATGTCAATGAACCAAACAAATGTTCAATGATAGCGAATTATAGTAACATGGAGTGATGCAACAAATAAATAAATCTTTCCTTTTGTACTGAGATTTCAATCACCAGTGAAGACCACAAGAGCCAGAGAAAGAGAACAAAGAGGGAAGTCACCATTTAGTGAAGAAATGTTAGTTTAGGAGTAGTTGAAAGTAAATGATAATTGTTTGATTAATATTTATTAAATGTGTTTGTCTATGCAACATTACACAATTAATTAACATGAAAAATACAATATTTTTACACTATTTTTAATCATGGTATATGTCCATTTCTACATACACTAATACAGTTTAATATAAAAAATGAGTAATGTAACATCATTAAGAACTTACGTGAACTAACAATGAACTATATTGTTTGTACAAATGAACATAAACCAAGATGAACAATTTGTAATGTAATACATGTTACATGTGCATGCATTAACATATATAACATTAAAGTGTATCATTAAATCACATCAACACCTGACAGGCAGCGTAAGGTTAATCCAGTGGTTTAATCCATGTCTTCTGAAGTGATATGGATGTTCCGGGTTACAACAGACCAAAATTTAAGTCCTTATACACTATAAATCTTTATCCGCAACCTGATTTTATGCTCATAAATGTGAATGTAATTTATATAAAAAAATAAAAATCTAATTAATTATAATGCCGCCTTTATGTCCATTTTGAAACTTGAGTTTTGGACCCCTTTTAAAATATCTTCGTTTGTGATCCGCAGAGTAAAGAATGACATGAGTTTGAGGCAGCATAAAAGGGAACTGTTCCTTTAAGACTGTTTTCAGAAAAGGAATATTCCGGGTTCAGTACAAGTTAATCTCAATCGACAGCATTTGTGCCATGTTGTTGATTACCACAAAAATATATTTCGACTCGTCCCTCCTTTTCTTTAAATGTGTGTTCCAGTGAGACACTTACAATGGAAGTCAATGGGGTCAGTCTGTAAACATTAAAATACTCACTGTTTCAAAAGTATAGACACAAGACGTAAACAATATGTGTGTTAACATGATTTTACTGTGATTAAATCACATACTAACCACATCTGTGGAAAGTTATAGCTAATTTTACAAATTGTTGCCATGACGACGTAATGCTATACACTCTAAAACCCTAAAACGACAATTTAAACAACTTTACAGCTCAAATAATACACACGTTTTAACAGAAGAATTAATGTAAGTGCTTTTATAAAATTATAAACATCACATTTCTGCCTTTAAACCTCCAAAAATGGACCCCATTGACTTCCATTGTAAGTGTCTCACTGGAACACACATTTGTGCTTTTTTAAAGAAAAGGAGGAACGAGTCGAAATTAATTTTGTGGTGATCAACATTATGCCACAAATGCTGCTGATTGAGCTGAACTTGTATTGAACCCGGAATATTCCTTTTAACCCTTTAATGCATGGGCAAGAGCGTAAAACACTCTTACATACTCGTTTCTAGAAACCCGGCGCAAATATCTATCACGAATAAATCTACAAAAATGCCCAAATAGTGTCAGATTTTCCAAACATTTTCAAGACCATTTGAAAATAATAGAATAGTATATATATATTATTTTCTTTTTTTTTTTCTTTTTTTTGGGGGGGGATTTTTTTCCCCTTTTTCTCCCAATTTGGAATGCCCAATTCCCAATGCGCTCAAGTCCTCGTGGTGGCGTAGTGATTCGCCTCAGTCCGGGTGGCGGAGGACGAATCCCAGTTGCCTCCGCGTCTGAGACCGTCAACCCGCGCATCTTATCATGTGGCTTGTTGAGCGCGTTGCCACGGAGACATAGCGCGTGTGGAGGCTTCACGCCATCCATCGCGGTAACCACGCTCAATTCACCACGCGCCCCACCGAGAACAAACCACATTATAGCGTCCACGAGGAGGTTACCCCATGTGACTCTACCCTCCCTAGCAACCGGGCCAATTTGGTTGCTTAGGAGACCTGGCTGGAGTCACTCAGCACACCCTGGGATTCGAACTAACGAACTAGTGAACTCCAGGGGTGGTAGTCAGCGTATTTTATTAGCTACCCAGGCCCCGAATAGTATATATTCTAATATATTTTGATGTTTTATTTTCCATATATCAAAGAGATGATGCGACAAATCTAGAGCAGGATCGTGAAATTGATCTTCGCAGTTAAGTGTTCATTGCCAGTATCTCGAACCGTTTGATGTATAATCACAAAACCCTGCAGGTGCAGTCCAGACATTAGAAAATGCTCAGTGTAGACTAAGATTTAATCGCGTTATGGCCTTGTATGATTAGTAATAGATTACTAAACCACGTTTAAAATGGTCTTCATTGACCGCTTCAGTCAGCAGTGCACGAGCTAGTGGCGCCATCTAGCTATGCGTTTGTGAAAAACTATTGGTAACACTTTACAACAAGGTTCTATTTGTTAACATTAATGCATTAGGTAGTATGAAATAATTAACAATATCATCTTTTTTTTACAGCATTTATTAATCTGTTAATGTTGGTTAATAAATATGCAAATGTTAATTGTTAGTTCACGTTAGTTCCTAGTGCATTAACTAATGTTAACATATACAACATTAAAACCACCTGTCTAATATTGTGTAGGTCCCCCTCGTGCCACCAAAACAGCATCAACCCGCATCTCACAACAGCATTCAGAGATGATATTCTTCTCATCACAATTGTACAGAGTGGTTATCTGAGTTACCGTAGACTTCATCAGTTCAAACCAGTCTGGTCATTCTCTGTTGACCTCTCCCATCAACAAGACGTTTCCGTCCACAGAACTGCCGCTCACTGGATGTTTTTTGTTTTTGGCACCATTCTGAGTAAATTCTAGAGACTGTTGTGTGTGAAAATCCCAGAAATACTCAAACCAGCCCATCTGGCACCAACAATCATGCCACACTCCAAATCACTGAGATAACATTTTTTCCCCATTCTGATGGTTGATTTGAACACTTTTTTTTTTCTCCCCAATTTGGAACGCCCAATTCCCAATGCGCTCTAAGTCCTCGTGGTGGTGTAGTGTTTCGCCTCAATCCGGGTGGTGGAGGACAAATCCCAGTTGCCTCCGTATCTGAGACCGTCAATCCACGCATCTTATCACGTGGCTTGAGTGCGTTACCACGGAGACGTAGCACGTGTGGAGGCTTCACGCTATTCTCCGTGGCATCCACACAAAACTCGCCACGCGCCCCACTGAGAGCGAGAACCACATTATAGCGACCACGAGGAGGTTACCCCATGTGACTCTACCCTCCCTAGCAACCGGGCCAATTTGGTTGCTTAGGAGACCTGGCTGGAGTCACTCAGGACGCCCTAGATTGGAACTCGTGATGGTCAGCGTCAATACTCGCCGAGATACTCAGACCCCCTCGGTTGATGTGAACATTAACTGAAGCTCCTGACCTGTATCTGCATGATTTTATGCACTGCACTGCTGCCACACGATTGGCTGATTAGATAATTGCATGGATGATTGTTGGTAAATAAAGTGATGTTTTTTTTTTTCTCCTTTTTTACAGCTAAAACGGAGCTGGGAACTCAAGAGACACAGCTGAGTGACACTCACAAAATGTAAAGAGATTGCTTTAATAATGCTGTATATTATGCACAAGGAATATCGTGTCAATGCTCAATTCTGTTGTTCATTTTCTCTCAACAGGTTCTTGGAGCTGTGTGTGTTCTTCTCAGTGAAGGCCAAGAGTGGAGAAAAAGAGGCTTCTCCAAACACGTTGTTCTCCGTCTGGCACGAGTTCGCCTCCGATTTCAAAGAGACTTGGAAGAAGGAGAACAAGGTTATTTTACAGGAGAGGTATGTGTTTCTCAGAACAGTTTCATGTGTTTGGATCAAGCAGAAGATCAGCAAACACATTTCACCTTTATTCTCCATAAAATCGCTGTTGTTTAGTCGAGGATCATGAGCGGTGCTGTGCCGTAATCTCTCAAGAATGTCAAACGGTGAAAATGTCAGACATGCACCCAAAATAAAATCCTCAGGACTGATTCCGCCCCGGAGGCCTTTCTTGTACAAACTGATTTATTAAGTAGCTCAATCAAAAACTTCCTGTCAGATTTGCTCTTTAAATGTTGTGAAAACAGTGTTTCACTGTTGTCTTAACAGGAGAAGACTCGCTGGCAGGATTTAAAGCGGGGGGGCGAGGGGCAGAGGGAGGTGTGTTTAGAAACACCCGCCGTCCATGTGAACTCCTCGCAGCCGCATGATTTAATATGCCGTTACATCAAATACCTGAGCTCGTTCACAGGTGCATGATGGGATAGTTACATTCTCCTGAAATATGTTTTCCGCCTTGCAAAAAATCTGTTAGAGGCGTGTTGAATATACGGCACTTCCACCAGGGTCAAATTTGTTACACCTCACGTCTGAGTGATGGAGCAACGCTTTGTTCTGACACTGAAAAGTGGAGCGAACTGCATTCCTCAAATTAGCTGCTCCTCCACGTGAATGAATCTTCCAGCGTAACCTGCCTCTCGTCTGTGTGTTTGTTCTGTCTTTGATAATTATAATCTCCTGTGTTCAGATCAAAGTTACAGAGTTTACATGCTTCTGTCGTTTTTACGACCCTGTGGAACAGAACGGCCGCTGTGAAGTGTCTCGTTCCATTTTGGGTGACGTTCGGCTTAATGCTGCTTTCAAGAGCTTCTGAGAAGTGTTCATCTCATAAAATTAAACTACAAAAAAAATATTAACTACAAAAATATTTCAGTTGTAAACTTCAGACAGTGACGATGGTCCGGACTGCTGATTATTTTGAAAATGAATTCTCATGGGTCTGGGTATCTCAGCGAGTATTGACACTGACTATCACACCTGGAGTTGTGAGTTTGAATCCAGGGCGTGCTGAGTGACTCCAGCCAGGTCTCCTAAGCAACCAAATTGGCCCGGTTGCTAGGGAGGGTAGAGTCACATGGAGGTAACCACCTCGTGGTCGCTACAATGTGGTTCGAATTAATATTTTGTTGTTGTCGGTAATTATTATAAAGTCTATAGAAACAGTAATAATAATAATACAGGTAGTTATAACAACTAGATAAAGTTTGTCAGGACAAACTTTGATGTTGGCTTGACAAAGTCTGGAAGTTTAAAAGAGTTTTAAATGTTTGAAGTTTAATGATTATACAGACATTACAGAAAGAAAAGCAGTCAGCCAGGCCAATAAACTGTTAGATAACGGATAAATTGTAAATCTATTGATCGATCAATCCAGAGAGATAAATGGACAGACATTCAGACAGATATATAGAAATACAGACAGACAGATAGACAGACAGATAGATAGAAATACAGATACATATATAGATAGGCAGGCAGACAGACAGATAGAAATACAGATAGACATACAGACAGATATATAGATAGACAGACAGATATATAGAAATACAGATAGATATATAGACAGACGGATACATATATAGACAGAGACAGAGAGACAGATAGACAGAGAGACAGATAGATAGACAGACAGATACATATATAGACAGACAGACAGACAGAGACAGATATATACTGTAGAAATACAGATAGATAGACATACAGATGTATGGAAATACAGATAGACAGACTGACAGATATATAGACAGACAGACTGACAGATATATACTGTAGAAATACAGATAGATATATAGACAGACGGATACATATATAGACAGACAGACAGAGAGAGACAGAGAGACAGATAGATAGACAGACAGATACATATATAGACAGACAGACAGACAGAGACAGATATATACTGTAGAAATACAGATAGATAGACATACAGATGTATGGAAATACAGATAGACAGACTGACAGATATATAGACAGACAGACAGACTGACAGATATATACTGTAGAAATACAGATAGATAGATAGACAGACAGATAGATGTATAGAAATACAGATAGACACAGACAGATAGATGTATGGAAATACAGATAGATAGATATATAGACAGACAGACAGATAGATAGATATATAGACAGGCAGACAGATATATAGACAGACAGATAGATGTATAGAAATACAGATAGATAGATAGACACAGACAGACAGATAGATGTATGGAAATACAGATAGATAGATAGACACAGACAGACAGACAGATAGATGTATGGAAATACAGATAGATAGATAGACACAGACAGACAGATACATATAGACAGACAGATACATATAGACAGACAGATACATATATAGACAGACAGACAGAGACAGATATATACTGTAGAAATACAGATAGATAGACAGACAGATAGATGTATAGAAATACAGATAGATAGACAGACAGATAGATGTATGGAAATACAGATAGATAGACAGACAGACAGATAGATGTATAGAAATACAGATAGATAGACAGACAGATAGATGTATGGAAATACAGATAGATAGACAGACAGACAGATAGATGTATGGAAATACAGATAGATAGACAGACAGATAGATGTATGGAAATATAGACAGACAGACAGATAGATGTATGGAAATACAGATAGATAGACACAGACAGACAGATACATATAGACAGACAGACAGATACATATATAGACAGACAGACAGATACATATATAGACAGACAGACAGAGACAGATATATACTGTAGAAATACAGATAGATAGACAGACAGACAGATAGATGTATGGAAATACAGATAGATAGACAGACAGACAGATAGACTGTAAATCCGATCAGTTATTAAAAACAAAGCACACAATTCCAAAAGTTTGAAGATCTGTGCCATGTTTAGCGGATGAAACTAGGAGTTACAAATGATAATTCAGATCTTTGTTTTGGGATTTTCGAAAAAACCCAATCTAAGATCAATCTGTAGAATAACAGTAAATTGACTTTAAGCTAACATAATAGCAATAATAAAATATACTGAGTGGATAATATTTCTGATTTTATTAGAAATCATCCATCTGCTCAACAAAATCACACACAGTAATGTCATTCAGAGGTTTGAAGGCAAACCTCAGGAAACAAACTCTCAAAACCAACAACCATTATAACTTCCTTCAAAGCTTCATTTTCATTTGTTGATCTTTCTACGTCCTGCTGAGACCCAGCCATTCTTTTTTTTTCTTTTATTTTTTTCTGCATACATGCCACAGTTATAAATCTAAGAGCTTTTCAGAGATACCAAATGTTTTGAGGTTTGGCCATGACAACTTCCTCTCATCGATCTTTAAAAAGGTTACAATTCAGCACATTTTATGGACAGATGAACATTAGACTTAGACCCACCCATGCTAAGTAGCATATCGGGCAGTAAGTTCTCTGGCCACGGTCTCGCCATCATCACATCCCAGAAAATCTACCACGCAAATCTCATTTATACAGTGATCTTGTTGATTTAATAAATGCCCGACCTTGTTATTGTAGCAGGTGATTGAGTCATAAGTTTGCCAGTGCCCGAAATAGTGTACAAGATATACTGATCCACAACATAGGGAGCGAGATTTATTTTTATGTCCTCAGTAAGAGACATCAGAACTCAGTGCATATGTTTTCACCAACTGGGTGGCACCGAAATAAAATAATAAAATAACCATATTTCTATGAAATGAGATTTCTGTTCCAGAGTGCTGCGAAACACTCATTATTAAACACTGATTAAAAGGCACTGCTAGTTCATGTGTATACTAAAGTGCATCCAAAAAAATAAATACACATCATATAAAAATCTCTTATATGCATATTGATAAGTCTCATTATAGCAGTGTTGACTGTGTGTTAAAGTTAGCTCAAAACCGGAAACTTGATTTTTGAATAAAAAAAAATCCTATTTTCTTAGAACCTGGGTCAACAGAACACATCAAATAAAATGTCAATAAAATGTTTTGAAAAAACAATTGGTTTCATATGTTTCTCATGCACCGGACACTATATTGACATGACTTTTTTTGCTGAGTCTCAGGAGGATGTGTCTCAAGGCACTAGCTGCTCTGACATCACGATTCGCGAGTACAGTTTCCATTGCAACAAATTCAATCCATTGCGATCCTATTAAAAGTTTATCATGACAATGCAACATTCATGTCCTGAGGTCAGAAAAGGTGGCATTAAAAAGCATTATTATTATTTATAACAATAATAATAAGAGCCTAGTGTTTCAGCAAATAGGAATTACAAATTCATAGATACAGTATGATTTAAATATGAAGGTGTTGCTTTTGCGATGCGGAAATAAATGACATATGTAAACATTAAATCAAACATTTAATTACAAAAGTTTTTTGTGGGGCCTGGGTATCTCAGCGAGTAAAGACGCTGACTATCACCCCTGGAGTCGTGAGTTTGAATCCCAGGGTGTGCTGAGTGACTCCAGCCAGGTCTCCTAAGCAACCAAATTGGCCCGGTTGCTAGGGAGGGTAGAGTCACATGGGGTAACCTCCTCGTGGTCGCTATAATGTGGTTCGTTCTCGGTGGGGCGTGTGGTGAGTTGTGCGTGGATGCCGCAGAGAAAAGCGTGAAGCCTCCACACGTGCTACGTCTCCGCGATAACGCGCTCAACAAGCCACGTGATAAGATGCGCAGATTGACGTCTCGGACGCGGAGGCAACTGAGATTCGTCCTCCTCCACCCGGATTGAGGTGAGTCACTACGCCACCACGAGGACTTAGAGAGCATTGGGAATTGGGCATGCCAAAATGGGGAGAAAAAAGGGGAGAAAAGCTAGAATCTAGGGGTGTAATGGTTCAAATTTCTCACGGTTCGGTTTGTATTACGGTTTTAGGGTCACGGTTTCGGTTTTGTTCAGAAAAAAAATATCCCTTCAAAATCCAAAGAATACTCTATTTGGTAAACACTTCAGCAGGTTTGCCTTTAATAAAAATCATGGTTTTACAACAGTTACCATAGTTTAACCATGGTATTTGTTGTAAAACCATAGTAACCACAAAATCAACATGGTTACTGTCATGGTTACAATATATAGTAAAATCATGGTTACTATATGACAACTGCAGTATTACTGTTATAAAACCATGGTTAATTGTGTCAAAAACATGATTTCTGCTCAGTTATTTCTGGTTCATGGTTACTACAATATTACTATAGTAAAGCCATGGTTAATTTTCATCAGGGTCTAACTAAAAAAAAAAAAAAAAAAAATTTCTCTAATTACTGAAGCAACATTTAAAATGAATACCTGGACTTTAATGTTACATGCATCAACATAAAGTGCATTTTAAACTTGTTCAACATTCAGAATCTGTACATCACTATAGGAGGAATAACTTGCTATTAAAATGGATACAAGAAGGGATGTTGTGATAATGTGGCTCGGGTATTTTAATCATATGTGGAAATCCCACATATGGCAATGAACAGCGCTTTAGTTATTGTTTCATGTCGGTCTGAATTAGCATTGAGTGCTTGCTCAAAAACGGAAGGGAGAGTGTGCAGTTTCGGCTCTTTCTCCGGGTGATATCTGCGTAAATTATTAATCATGTATCGATTATATTACTATAACGGCATTTTAATGCCATTAATCAAAGTGCATTATTGACACTCGCATGCTCGATAGATTACAGCCGCGCAAGGAAACAGGAAGAACTCGCGTGCGCGTTTTAAACCCTCGCTCGCATTTTTTACATATATTACCAGTATACGGCAATCGCGTCGAGTCGATGTCGGCAAACAGTGCCTGTTTTGTGAACGTTTTTTGACCAACGCTGTTGTAATTGACTGCAAAAAGAAAATGTTTCCAGAAAGGAGAAACGCATGGGGCTTCTCTATCAGCGTTTAATTTTCTCCACTTGCCACTTTCAACTATGCACAACGTGTGCAGAACTGTGATGTCATCACAGTTGACCCACGTGAAACACAGGCGGAGCTTGTTTATCTACAGATCCATTCAGGTGCATTAGCGGAGGTTATAACTGTGCCTGTATATTTGACGGTTTGTTTCCTTCACCAAACCTTGTGCTCCAGATGCGTCATTAAACTTGAGGTGAACCACGGTGCCAATGCTTACCGAACCGTGGGTGGCGAATCATACGGTTCGGTTTTTTACCGAGAATCGTTACACCCCTAATAGAAATTAAAACCTTATATCGTATATCGAACTGAATCATGAGATAACCATACCGTAACTGTCCAATCTGTCAAGGTAACCGACCTTTAGAATAAAGTTTCCGACAAAAAAAAAATTCGCCTCGTGCTTATCGTTTTGAATGGAATTCTTCACATCTGATTGGGCGGTCAAATACGGTCTAGTCGCACAAGTTGAAATATTTCGACGTTGGAAATTGTCCATTGGAAATAAATGGCTTCTGGTGTCTCGTTTTTCAGATAAAGTAAAAAAGGTGACTTTAGATTCATTTCTCTTGTATATTATTGTAAATCCTTGTGTCATTCCGTATGTTACGTGAAGTTTGAGCCGAGTCAAA
>NC_059379.1:735000-832500 GCF_019703515.2 Myxocyprinus asiaticus | reverse complement strand
CAAACTACTTGTAGCACGACAAAATGCTACAGTGCTGTTTTTGTTTTTTGTTTTTTAACATTGCATGCACATGTGCAGCTTTTTTGGTCTTGTAGCAATGTTTTTTTTATTTTAGTTATAATTATTGTCTTTTGACAAGGTTTAGTCAATATTAGGTTGTTTTAGTACATTTTACTCTGACTAAAATGCCGTATAAATTTAGTTGACAAAAATGAAACGTTAGTTGATGATGATGTGCAAAATTACCAAGATGTCAAAATGTAACAGACCAAATTTGAACCCAATATTCAATTATTTAAAAAATTAAAAATAATTATAAAGCATGTATAAAACATACTACAGATTTATCAACACATCAAGTATACTGAATTACATTATCAGCTATTTTTTAGAAGTTACTGTGACATGAATTTTTCACACTTTAGGGACTACTCTGTGTTTTAGACCGTTATATTGCGTTGCGAGTTGCATTGCATGGCAAAGACAGGATAAGAGAAATTGACCTAGTACAGTTTATAATGCAATTAATTAAAAGCTAGGGAAAATACATTAAGGCCCCCTGGAAAGACACTAGAGACGGAGATGATTTCATGGCCAATGGAAGCTCGTTCCAAAGTCTAGGGGCTGCCATCGCAAAAGCTGTATCACCTTGAGTTTTAAGGCGAGATCGAGGCACCGACAGACACAGCTGATCACCAGAGCGGAGAGACCTTGAAGGTTGATGCAAGCTTATTAAATCAGAGATGTACTCTGGTGCTAGACCATGGAGAGCCTTAAATACATATAGCAACACTTTGTACTGGATTCTGTATTGGATTGGTAACCAATATAGGGAGATCAATACTGGGGTAATATGGTCTCTTTTCCTGGTTCCAGTTAAAAGTCTAGCAGCTGAATTCTGGACCAGCTGCAGGCGAGAGAGAGAGGCCTGACTCACACCCATATACAAAGCATTACAATAGTCCAAACGAGAAGACACAAAGGCATGCACAACCTTCTCCAAATCATCAAAAGAGAGGATGAACTTCAACTTTGCTATAGATCTAAGATGGAAAAAGCCATTTTTAACAACAGCTTTTATTT
Source organism: Myxocyprinus asiaticus (assembly GCF_019703515.2). Classification (NCBI taxonomy): domain Eukaryota; kingdom Metazoa; phylum Chordata; class Actinopteri; order Cypriniformes; family Catostomidae; genus Myxocyprinus; species Myxocyprinus asiaticus. Next base: position 831,417 of record NC_059379.1, on the reverse strand, counting down.
GCCGATCAAACTTGAGCTCAGTGTCAAAAATAACTCCCAGGTTTTTCACATAGGAAGGTTTTTTCCCCTGGAAGCAATGACAAGTTGGCATCTAAATTTACCCCACATCCCCTTTGACCAAAAAGAATAAACTCTGACTTATCCTCGTTTAATTGGAGAAAGTTGTTTGCCAACCAACACTCCACATCGGCCATGCATTTATACAGAGACTCAAAAGAGGGTTGCTTCCCATGTTTAATAGGAAAGTAAAGTTGAGAGTCATCAGCATACAGATGGTAGTGTATGCCATGCTTATCAAAGATCTTTCCTAATGGAAGCATGTAAAGGGAGAATAAAACAGGTCCCAGGGTGGAGCCCTGAGGAACCCCACACGTTAAAGAAACAACTGATGAAGATCAGTTCTCTAAACGGACTGAAATTGTTGTACCCTTGATATATGAAGAGACCCAATCCAAGGCTAACCCCTGAATACCAACCTGGTCTCTTAGGCCATCGATGAGAATATCATGATCGACCGTATCGAAAGCGGCACTAAGATCCAGCAGCAGAAGAGCAGCAGGACTACATATATATTGCTGATTAATATCATATTTATAGGATGCATTTAAATGTGGTGATTTACCCAGGAAAGCGATTCACTTTACAGGTCTTTCAGCTCACTCAACATACTGTGACTGGATTATTTCAATCAGTTCTTAAAAATATATATATATATATATATATATATCTCTTGAAGCAGTCATTTTTTCTGCATATTTTCGTCAATTATAAAATCAGTTGATTATCAGTCATGATGCATCTTGAAAACCTTCTGCAACGAACATTTTTGTTATTTAGTTGACGAGAAGAACACTTGTTTGTAGCAAAATATTTTATTAAATGCTGCTATATGTCTTTGAGTGTGTTTGCATGAACATTGTTACATGCACACCGATTAAACTTAACCCAACAACATAGTCATGTACACTGCTGGCGAGTGTAGTCATGTACATGCATTGAGCGGCCTTCCTATATCAGTGTAAAGTCATGAACGGTTTAAGGAAAAAACAATCAACACGGGTAGATTTTTTTACCATTAGCCCAATTTCGCTTTACATGTAAACACCTTTACCGGCCTTGTTATCGGCTTATCCAATGTGCGCAAGTGTTGTGCCCATGACTGTTTATGTTTTACTTCAAAAGCAGAATATAATCCAATGATCTGAGCAAGGATTTCTTGACATCTTTATCTACTTTACGAGTAGCTTGTATCTTGGGAACATAAACTTTCAAGGTAGCTTCACCAACACTTTAGTAGGTTAAATTAAAGTGGCTCATTGCAATAAAAGACATATTACACTATAAAGTCAGTCTGTTTAACACTCACCAGTGACACTTTCATTAGAATGTAGGACTTGTAAAACGATCTTCAGGTCTGTTGATCCGCCAAACCTTGTAAAAGTTTGTGGAACAAGCACGGTTCCAAAACTGCCTTGCTGTCTAGTATTAAGATTCATTAACATTAAACAAGGTTAATAAATGCTGTGAAACTATTTGGGATGTCCTGATACTATTTTTTGGAGAATGAGTTAAGAGTACTGATACTTCTTTTCGGTACTTGCCAATGCCAAAACCTGTTTCTTGTTGGATTTTTTTTTTTGTGATGTTGAAGTTTTCAAATATAATACTGTGAGGCTGTGTGTTATGTTTTTAAATACTGTTACTCTAAAGACATCATCAAAAAATAAATGCATTTCTGTTTAGAAACAATGACCATCAACAAAACCAAGAGAGCTGACCTGCTGACTTAAGTTAACAGCAACTGACTCAAAAGACTTTATTTAAAAAAATAAACAAAGCTTTGTCATTTTTAGCGCTCGCATTTTATAAAAATAAAAAACATTACAGAAAAAAAAATAACCAATATGTAAAGGCTATCAATCTATCTTGAAATCCGTTTTCCTTTATTATTATTATTATTATTATTTCACAAATTCTGTATTTGGAAACAAACAATAGTTTCACTGTTAAAGCCATTTTTTATTGTCTAATTGCTTTATGTATAATGTGCTATGTTATTATAATAATTACTAGGCCTACATATTATATTTATTTTTGAAATATAAATGATTTTAAATAACTTCATTTGGAGGCCTTTCTCAGTAAATATAGGTATGGGTTAATTGTAATTAATTCGCTTAACACATCATGTAATTACAGTGGCAGATTTAGGCATGGGCGACATGGGCAGTTGCCCACGGAGGCATCTTGGAGGGCTGCAGCACGATGCACCCACACAGAACCCCCCCCCCCGGTCAACAACTTTGGGGGGGTGTTGAAGCGGGTTTTGCCTAGGGCGCCCTACAAGCTTAAAACGATTAAAAGCCTTATTATATTAGTAGTATCAAAGTTCATTTTACCTTGAATATTACATAATTATACCCCCATGGACACATGCATGGACATTGTATTTTGTCTTCGCTATACACAACGCATAATTTAAATACATTTAAACTCACTGATCTCAGTTCAGGAGACTCTGTGCTGTCAGTAAAGGGTTAAATGTTCAACATACGGAGTCATGTGACAAAACAACATGGCGCTGATCTCAGCGGAGTTTGTCTTTGGGAGAAACACCAACAAAACTACATCTGGTAAGAAACCTCATTAAGTTTTTACATTAAAACCTGTTTGATTCAAAAGATTAGAGTCTCTAGTTTTATCCAACATGCCATTGTGAAAATTTGAGCAATTTATCGTGAAACGCCATGCGGATAAAGACGTCTTTCAGAGGCTTTATATGGAGTTAGGATGAAAATAAGGTGCATTTCAAACTGTTCTGAGACCAGTGCAGACAGGCAGCACACTGGAGGTTAAGTCATTCACTAAATAGGGAGCAAGGGAGCATCCTATAGCTCTCTATGCAGTTAAGTGCATTCACTCCTAAAATCAACCAAAAGTTCTGATTGGTAAAATGCTTCAGTAAACTTGTTTGTTTAGTGTATAAAGAGAACACTGAGATTTTGTGTTCAAAGTAGAAATAAACATGGTCACAAATCAAATCATTTTTATTTGTGATTTCCCCAATGCACATTGTTCCAAAGCCGCTTTACAGGAAATCAGCTGTAATGTCTATAAAGTCTCAAAAACATGATTAATCAACACTCCTGGAAACATAATAAACTATTTGATGATAAAATCTGTGAGTGCTGTATCGGACCTGTTACCAGTATCAGGACATCCCTAAAAGCTAGAATTATTTATTATTAGTTCATGATGCGAAATGCATTATTGCTAATGAATAGAACCTTATTGTAGTGTGTTCCAGCAGCGTTCTCTCGCTGTAGGCCTGACAGTCCTCACATAAAACTTACACGGACGCTGTGAGTAAGTGTTGCTTTCTTAATCATTAGCAAGAAGCTTCTGAAGTGGATCATGACCCTAAACCAAAGCAGCACCATATTAGGACCTGAAGACAGCGAAAGCCTGGTCTCATCCGGTCTGTCCACCCGCTCAGCCTCTTTCAACGGCAGTGGAGCCTGACGCATGCTAACACTCGCATGACTCTGTCTTTGTTCCTTTAGTATAGAGGGATGCTTTTATAGTGTGCTGTTTAAAGTAGTGTGCTACTGATGTTCAGGGAGAATGTCTCTCGGCCCATAATTCTCTCTCCTGTAAACATTTCAAACCCTCACAAGGCCAGTTCGCACAGTGCTCTTAGCAGCCAATTTGAGGCAAATACATCAGAACAAATGATGTGTTTGCTTTGCACTTCTGTTCTGTACTCCCCTCTGCAGACGCCTCTGCTTGGCACTCCAAACCCAAAATCTGTCTTGTTTTATGAGCTTCAACTCTTAAGGGTCACCAGTGCATCCTTTTTCTTTAGATTTTACTTTTTCGTTCTCTCTTTGTGTCATCATCTGGTGGTGATGAATTCAGCAGGATCCACTTCAGGATTTGTAAATGGATGATTTTTTTCTCAGTTTGGCTTGTAGTCAACAAATGGCCGATACAGATATGTACAGTGGAAAGAAGCTAGCTGGATATATTATTAATTTAGAGGTTTATTGATACTGCATTGTGCCGATACCTAAAACTAAACTGGTGGATGTGACGAGAAGTAGGGCGTGGCCGGCGCTGAATCAGCTGATCAGCGAGATAAGGGGCAGTCGGAGACACCGGTTCGAGAGAGAGAGAGACGCACGCGGAGTGTGTCTGTGTCCGTTTGTTTTGTTATTTTAAGTTCATGTATATCATTATAGTTATGTTAATTGTTCTGCCTGTTCCCGCCGCCGCATCGTACATCCTTTACCTGTTACAGTGGTGCCGAAACTGGGGAGGGAGAAGGGATGTGCTGTCGCGGAGTCCTCGCCACTGCCATCTGCCAGGGGAGCAGCCGCAGCCGTCTACCTGGGGATGGAGGGATCGCTGCCGGCCGCCTAGCGCCGGAGGAACCGCTGCCGTCCGCCGAGAAGGGGAGGAGCGAGCTGGTGTCCGCCAGAGGGCAACAGCGCATCTGGGAGCTGGCGAGCAAGTTCTCCTCTCTCTCTGTGTGTCTCCGCTCGCCCTTTCCCTCTCCCCACGCATCCCCTCGTCTCTCCCCCAGGTTCACAGGAGGCGGGGTGGATCACCGGCTTATAGAATGGCCGGAAGGGCAGCGTCTCCCCTACAGAGATGGGGGAGGGGGTTAGTCAGACCGGTGGCGCCCCGGCCCGAATCAGGCGAGGGAGGAGTGTGAAGAGGAGCAGGGTGTGGCTGGGCCGTGATGGAGCACGGCCGGCGCTGAATTGGCTGGTCAGGGGGAGAGTGAGATAAGGGGCAGACGGAGTCGCCAATTCGAGAGAGAGAGAGAGATGCAAGCGGCCGCTGTGTGTTTGTCTGTGTCCGTTTACGTTTTATGTTGTTTTCAGTTCATTTATATCATTAAATTTATGTTGACTGTTCTGCCGGTTCCTGCCTCCTCGCCCATCCTTTACCTGTTACAGTGGAAAAGGCCGATAACCATTAAAATTCATTTATTGAATGTTAAAATGTTTCTTGGTCTTACTATGACTGGCACAAAAAATAGGGGCTTCAAGAGTCCAAAATATCACTGAAATTACTTTCACAGTGACTTATTTCCCCAGCTGATGAACGATAAAAATATTGACAGCCAATCAAAACCCAAAGTGCATCCTGGATTAACTGCAGAAGTTCACATAGATGCATTGTCCTTGTTAGTTGGCTGATGAAGGGTTTTGTTGGCAATTAATTGATAGTCTGTGTATTCCATTATAAGAGTGTAATCCATCATTAGACAAAGGTGATGCAGGCCGAGATCAGTGAGGAGCATCACAGTTCAACTAGCCGGTAATTTCAATGGGGTCTATCCTAAGTCCAAGGTTCAGGCAATGGCATATAAAGTATCCCATATCTTATGGTTGGAGTTGGCATCAGTTCATCCTCAGAAGTCCATCGTAATGGACTGAAGTGATGTCTGGCTGGCACTGGCTGCGTTTAGTCTTCATCACTCAGAGACAAATAGCAGTGGAGTCTGACACCAAGCAGAAACGGGGCCGGCTCTGGTAACCTGAGTAATATGAGGAACAGGGTAACAAATAGAATAATATTAGCATAGATGCCATAACTTTTTTTTTTTTTCTTTTTATAGATCATGATAAATGTTTCTGAGAAACATCCGTCCATCCATCCCAAATGTTTGCACTTGAATTTTCCGTCACTAACTCAAAGTAACCTGCTAGTGCTTTCTCTGACTTATGAGCTCACACGATCGCTGCATCAGGACGTGTTCATATAGACACCGCTCTCTGCTGTGACTCTCCTTCACCCAAAACATAGCCAAGTATGGTGTTGCGCTTTTATTGGTCGCAGGTCAGTGAAATGCAGCTGCTGGCATGCGTCCTGCACACAAACACACGACTCGTTGTGGAGGAAGAGCAGTGAGGGTGACAGCGGAGACGTATGAAAACAAATCCTTTTAAACAATTGTTAATCGTCTGCTCTCAGATGGCGTGAAGCTCCAGAGGAAGTGAGCGTGTCTGATTTTAATAACTTCTGAGCGCTCATATAAATGCTGCACTGCATGAAGAACCTGTCAAGACTAGTTAAAGTTCACATGGTAGACCCATCTCCTCTCCTGTCTGTGGAGAGACCTCCCAAGTCTAGATATGAATTTATCAATCTAACTATGGCAATGGATTGGCTAATTAATGTTTATTGGAAGGTCAAACCTTCACCATGGTTGTCTTTATACTGTTGAATGAAGTTGAATCTGTTCTGCTAACTAGTGTCAGTGTCTTTCTTTGAAAGACCGGCGAAGGCAACAGTGAGCACATTTACATGCACAATTATGCTTAACTACCCAACAATGTGTTTGTGTGGTCATCTAAACACTTTAAACGGTTTTCCTTATTGGGGGAAGGTCATAAATGGTTCAAGTATAAACCGATTGACACAGGTGTATTTCTACCCATTGCACTGATAACCTTTACTGGCTTATTCAATGTGAGCTAGTGTTGTGCACATGACTGTTTACGTTTTGACGTGGGACCCGGGTAACTCAGTGGTAAAGACGCTGGCTAACACCCCTGGAGTTCGCTGGTTTGAATCCCAGGGCGTGCTGAGTGACTCCAGCCGGGTCTCCTAAGCAACCAGATTGGCCCGGTTGCTAGGGAGGGTAGAGTCACACGGGGTAACCTCCTCATGATCGCTATAAGGTGGCTTGCTCTCGGTGGGGCATGTGGTGAGTTGGGCGTGGTTGCCGCAGTAGGTGGCGTGAAGCCTCCACACGCGCTGTGCCTCCACGGTGGTGCGCCTGGCAAGCCACGTGATGAGATGTGCGAGTAGACAGCCTCAGACGCGGAGGCAACTGGGATCCGTCCTCTGCCACCCGGACTGAGGTGAGTCACTACGCCACCACGAGGACTTGGTGTGTACATTGTGAATTGGACATTCCAAAAATTGGGAGCAAAGGGAAAAAAAAAATCAAATAGAAAATACGAGTGTAATCTGAATATTTCAAATCTAGTGTAAATGCAGTTTTCTTACGTTGTTGGACTTTTCAAATAAGCTGATTTTTGGTTTTCATCAATGTAATGCGCTTATTTTTGCTCAAAGTAAAAAATCGTAATATGTGATTTCTGAATAAATACATTAATGCCAACTTTGTGCCACATTAAATTTGTCAAGCCTTTTCATGGTATGCTGTATATGCCACTTCAAATGCAGCCTCTGTTACCTTTTGCAATGTATAGTTTTGTTTTTTTGAACGTTGCACACACATTTTCATGGCTCACATTCAAACAAAATGAATTTCGATACATTTGGATATATTTAAAAATTCTGACACTTATTTCTGATTTTAGCAGTTCTGTTTAAATTGGGTTCTGAGCTCCAGTGATTAGACAGAAATATAAAATGGATAAAATATTTATAAAAAAAAAAAAATTTGCCATGTGTTTCTTTTGCACCAGATGCTGTATTGACATTAAACAAAATGGAATGGCTCAATCTCAGGATTGAAATTCCACACCATCACACATTATACCAAAAATCCACTTGATGGGTTGCAAGCATCACCATGGCAACCACCCCACCATGGTGGTAAAGTGCTACAAGTAAATATAGTAACTTACATAAAAGGCCTTGCGAAAACTTTAGATAAATTCCTGAAATAATGTAATTTAATGAGTATAGTAAATTATTGCATCCTTAATTGTGTTGTGGATATAGGGGCGTATATTTTTTTAAGAGTCTTGTTTTTGTGCTACATACTCATTTAGCTCGCAACTCTAGCCAAGCGCACACCACAACTGGTCACAAACTAACTGCATCAACTACACATCCATTCGTTCCAGACTGAAGTTACAATCCTGAAATTCCTTCACAAGCTCACACACTGGAGAATTTTTTTGTGATTACATGTCCACAAACAACATGAAAGAAAGGGCTCACACCCGTTTATGCGCTCTATCTATCAAGATCCATTGTGCATTTGATTCATTGCAGATGTAAGTTGTAAACTTATGCTGTTGATGGCTTGTTTTTTTTCTCCTCAGTTTATGATGCGTTTGACAAAATTGCTTCAGTTTATCGGGGATCAGCACTTTCTTACGAGTCATGACACGCATCTTAGCCAGGAAAAATCCTCACAGTGCTATGATTGGGTCATTTGAATAAACAAGGTTTTTCTTCTAAAGAAGAAAACTGTTTACCGCAGTGATTGGCCCTTTCATGGTGGTAAAAAATTCCCACCACAACAGCCCTATCGACTTGATGGTTCATCACGTCTTTATTCCAGAACATGTGATAAACGTTTCATTTCTAGTGATTCCAAGAATTCAAAAGTGAGGGGTCTGGGTAGCTCAGCGAGTATTGACGCTGACTATCACACCTGGAGTCGCGAGTTTGAATCCAGGGTGTGCTGAGTGACTCCAGCCAGGTCTCCTAAGCAACCAAATTGGCCCGGTTGCTAGGGAGGGTAGAGTCTCATGGGGTAACCTCCTCGTGGTCACTATAATGTGGTTCTCGCTCTCGGTGGAGCGCGTGGTAAGTTGTGTGTGGATCGTGGAGAGTAGCATGAGCCTCCACATGCTGTGAGTCTCCACGGTGTCATGCACAACGAGTCACGTGATAAGATGCGCGGACTGATGGTCTCGGAAGCGGAGGCAACTGAGACTTGTCCTCCGCCACCCGGATTTAGGTGAGTAACCGCGCCACCACGAGAACCTAAGTAGTGGGAATTGGGCATTCCAAATTGGGAGATATAAAAAATAATAATAATTCAAAACTGTCCCTGATTGAAAAATCACCCGTAAGTGTAATTCACTTGTTCTAGATGTTTTCATGTTCCATGAACTCTTGACTGTGTGTGTGTTTTAACAGGTTGAAAGCAGCAGAGGAGTGTTTCAGACAAGTGAAGGAGAAAGCTACATACAGCGTCAAACCCAAACACGCTTCAGGAATCGTAAGTATATGTGCTGCAGCTCTTGTGGAATACTGTTAAATCATTTCAATAAGTTATTTGCATACATTTAATATCTTAATGTTGGTGCATATGTGTTTCTGTCTCTCAGAAAGCAAAGTTGGGAATGAAGATATAAGACGTCTGTGATTCCACTTGGTTTGGACTGCAGGATGTGCAGATGAATACTGTTGGGCTCTCACTGGCGTTTGACATCTTTAAATCACACACACACACACACACACACACACACACACACACACACTGGTGTAAACAGACACAGGAAGTGCCCTCTGAATTTGATGTCATACCCTGTGAGGTGGTGGCGTGGTGTAGCCTTACGGGAGCATGAAATTTGTGACGTTACATTCCAAAATTTCCTGTCGCTCTGGAGCCATAAAAACCGCAGGAGTTGACTAAATGTACTGGAGCACTTAAGCAATATTATCAAAAAAATTGTCAGTTTTATTTTTAATAGGTGAGAAAAAGATAAACAGAGACGGAGAGAGAGAACTGTTTTTCTAACGGGTGAGGCGCTTGTAGATCTTCATTTTAAACATCTGTTCACCGTTTCCACTGACAGAAACAAGCTTTTTGTAATGAACACAGGAGTTAGTGCAGCGTTTAGTCCTACAGTTCTGACCCGGCTTGTTTAACACATTCAAAGCACATCATCAAGTGAAAGACACTCCAGGACCTGAAAGAGACACTGCAGAATGTGCAATGTGATGCAGAACAATCAGCCAGTGTTCATCCTCTCTCTGTCTCTGTTCCCGTGACACGGTGAGTTCTGGGGGGTCAGAGGTCATTCAGGAAGGTCATTGTGAAATTATGCAAGATTTCTTTCCCTTGTTTTGCTGCATCAAAACACTCAATGTATTTAAAAATTATGTTTTTTAAATGTAAATGGTATTAACATTTTTGTGTAGCATTGTTTGTTTTTAGCATGTCTGTGTTGGCGGTGTGGATCATACTCGATGCAGGATGGATGTTTGCCCTTTATGTGCAATAACTGTTTGTATCTTTCGTTTTTGGGAACTGTGTAATTTATGTAAAATAAAGGGATTCATAAAATCACTCATTTTATTGTTTCACATGATTTGAGATTTTTACTTGAACACACTCGCCACATTGCACAGGTGAGCTGCAGTTGCATAATTAAATATGTTTTCAAATCTGATTAATCCAGAGTCTCTGTTCTAAAAGCTAGTGTTTTAAGGCATTATTGACTGCGCACATTTCCAACGAGAAGACTGTTCCTGAAAGTGGGTAACTTTATTGTGCTGTTCATTTTGGCCAGATTCTACCGTAAAATCATGCGAGTCCTTCCCCGTGAAGGCCAATGCAGAATGTGCCATGATGAGCTCCGTGGAAAAACAAATCCAAGATGCCGGATGAAGGGAGAGAAGTTTTGGTTATAAATATACTTATCCATTCAATAAAAGTGTCAATAAAAATAGTAGAACATTTTTAAATGATAGAAAGCTGACCATTTTACCCCAAATATGTGTGTGCTATGTATATTTATGCTCATCTTATTATTGCATCGGTCCAAATGCACACTGTTAAACCGTTTTATTTATTTTTTGAAGTTGAAATAATGCAGACTGATGGCTTCAACAGAAGCATACAGTTGTGGCCAAAAATATTGGCACCCTTGGTAAATATGAGCAAAGAAGGCTGTGAGAAAAAAAAATACGCATTGTTTATCCTTTTGATCTTTAATTAAAAAAAAAAAAAAATCACAAAAATCTAACCTTTGATTGAAGTAAACAATTGAAACTGGGGAAATATCTCATTATTAAATATTTTTCTCCAATGGATTGGCCATAATTATTGGCACCCTTTTATTCAATACTTTGTGCAACCTCCCTTTGCCAAGATAACAGCTCTGAGTCTTCTCTTATAATGCCTGATGAGGTTGGAGAACACCTGGCAAGAGATCTGAGTCCATTCCTCCATACAGAATTTTTTCAGATCCTTCACATTCAGAGGTCCATGTTGGTGGACTCTCCTCTTCAGTTCACCCCACAAATTTTCTATGGGGTTCGGGTCAGTGGACTGGGATGGCCATGGCAGAACCATGATTTTGTGGTCAGTGAACCATTTTTTGTTGATTTTGATGTTTGTTTAGGATCATTGTCCTGTTGGAACATCCAATCAGGGCCCACTGTAAGCTTTCTGGCAGAGGCAATCAGGTTTAGATTTTTTATCTGTTGGTATACGATAGAGTCCATGATGCCATGTATCTGAACAAGATGTCCAGGACCTCTGGCATAAAAACAGCCCCACAACGTTAAAGATCCAGCACCACATTTAACCGTGGACATTGGGTACTTCATCTCTGTGTGTGCCAAACCCATCTTTGGTGTTTGCTGTAAAAAAGCTCTGTTTTTGTTTCATCTGACCATAGAACCCGGTCCCATTTGAAGTTCCAGTAGTGTCTGGCAAACTGAAGATGCTTGAGTTTGTTGTTGGATGAGAGCAGAGGCTTTCATCTGATTGTAGTTTTGGAGATTTTCTGACCCCAAGACACAACTAATTTCTGCCGTTCTCCAGCTGTGATCCTTGGAGATTCTTTGGCCACTTGAACCATCCTACTCACTGTGCGTGGAGACAATATAGACACGTCCTTTTCCAGGCCAATTCTTAAGATCTCCAGTTGATTGGCACTTCTTAATTATTGCCCTGATGGTGGAAATGGGCATTTTCAATGCTTTGGCTATTTTCTTATAGCCACTTCCCATTTTGTGAAGCTCAACAACCTTCTGTCGCACATCAGAACTGTATTCTTTAGCCTAACCCACTGTGATTGATGATTAAGGGAATTTGGCTTGTGTGTTCCCTCATATTTATACTCCTGTTAAACAGGAAGTCATGGCTGAACAATTTCATGTTCTTTGTCACCCAGATGCACTAAAAAAATTAAAATATGAATGGGAATATAATATTATATTATTATTTAATGAGATATTAATTCTTTCCCCTCTTTCAATTGTTTACTTCAATTAAAGTTTTTTTTTTATTTTTTTTTTATTTTTTTTTAACAGCCTTCTTTGCTCATATTTACCATGGGTGCCATTATTTTTGGCCACCACTGTACACCACTGATGAACAACCTCAGAGCAGATGTGTCTTTAAAGGTTTATAAGTTATCGGTCAAAATCAGTTCGCCAATGGAGAATATGAATGGGATTTTTTTAATTCCGGAATTGGACTATTGCGCTCTCGTGAGTCGGCTCTCCCTCTGTGTTGTATTTTTCAAACTGTCGATACTAGTGATGGACTGATATATCAGCCGGACTGATTAATCAGCTGATGCTTGTTTTGGGATTTTCAGTTGGTCAACTAACAAATTATGTCAGATTCAAAAATGTATTGACAGCCGTATCAACAGATAAACAATTTCAAGAATGCGAAAGTGTTTCATGAGCGTGCATCTCATTTGCTGTAATTAAATTGCATTGTGTATCAGGGACTAAAATGAAACGTTTTTCATTTCGGTTCATTTTGAGCAGAAACTGTTTTTTTTTTTTTTTTTTTTTTTTTGTTCCAGTTCCAGCGTTCCCCAGCCTCCTTTACAACTGGTAACCAGTTAGAGTGAAATAAAAGAACGGTTAATAATCAATTGCAATGTTGCCAGATCTCACGAGAAACGAGTGACCTGATCTGGAAAAACAAGCTCAAAATAATTTGTTTTTCATGTGAAGGAAATCAATAGAAATCATAGCAAGCAAAGTGTACAGTAGCCTATATAAAATTAAATAAAAAATTAAATATATATATTTATTATTTTTGTATTATATATATATATATATATATATATATATATATATAATAAATATATCCCCAAAAATATTAAGTATTTCAAAAATACATCTGGCATCTAAAATCAATTAATAGCCAAAATCTCTCTCTCCTGCATACATGCACACACTGATTGGGCACAATTGGACTAAACGTCGTCTCATGCGAATTATTTTATTTTTTATTTACAGATCTGCTTCTCAGTCAAAACCCGGCCGCATCAAACCTGTATTAATGCATCATATCTAACAATAATTCAGTGAAGAAACAACTAAGAGAAATGGCTGTTTACCTCAATTTTTTGTGTTTTTCTATGTTTTCATTCTAGAACAATTGGAAGTGTTTCCGTTTTCGTTTATGTCCTGCACAAAATTTCAATCAATTCATAATCCGTTCGCCAGTGGAGAAAATGAAAGGGATTGTGAGTTGACTCTCTCTCCGTGTTTATTTTTCAAACTGTTGATACTAGTGATGGACTGATATATCGGTCAGACCGATTAATCAGCTGATGCTTGTTTTGGGATTGTTCAGTTGGTCAGTTTACAATTTATTTCAGATCCGAAATCTATTGAAAGCCGTATCAACAGATAAACCATTTCTTGAATTGTTTGAGAAAGTTTATGCATTACTCTGTCAGCCATCCTGGTCTCTAGATATCAGCATCAACCAATGAAAACCTCATATTGGTCCACCATTATCAACTTCCCCTCCCATTTAACAAGAAAACAAGACTCTACTAGAAATAGTTTTAATATAGACTTCACTTCTTTCTCTAGATAAATACATGTACTGTACCATAGTCCTATAGAATCTCTATACTCTGTATAGTTACACATGTTAGTTTTCTGTTGACTATCATTTAAACATCACACAAGCAGATGCACCGCTTGCATCAAGTCTGTTGTTTCAGTTCAATGTTTCACGCAGCTTGTCTGCAGACGCGCAGCTTAAAGTTCCAGAAATCAGCAGACAGTCCAGTTTCCACACAGTAACGTCTCACAGTTTTGCCAGCTTTTCTTTAGCTGCTCTATAGGTGTGTCACGTGTGAAAAGCATAAATGCAGTGAGGGAAAGCGGCCTGGGCATTTTGTTTTACTCAGTTCAGTTGTAAGTCACTTCTCTCAAGGCAGATGATGTGCCCAGGACAACCTGAAGATGAAAGCTGGTCAGTCCCAGTTTTTGTACAATCGCTGTCTTGAGGGCGTCCATGGGCCTCTCGGTTTGGAACAGCAGCCAGTGCGTACAGAAGTGCGAAAAATTTTCAGTTTTTTCTTTGGTGTCTCACTGTAGTCTCATTGTTTTCCAGACTCTGTGACGCTCACAGACATGCAGCGGCACTGTTTTACACGCTGGATCTTGCGGTAACGGACGGGTGGTTGCAGGTCCGGACAGTCGAGCTCCACCGTGAGCGTGGTGAAGCGGTGCGGCCTGCAGAACGCGCACGACTGAAAGGACTCCTGCTCTTTCTTGACGTGTCGTGGGATGTAGAATGAGTTGCACTGGCCGTAGCAGAAGCGGTTGATGACCGTTCGACTCTTGCAGCCCTCCTGACTGACCGTCTGTCGCAGCGGTTGAGTTTTACACCAGTCGCTCTTCAGGTACTTCCTCTCTGTTACCACCAGAGCTTCCTGGCTGGAGGCCAGCACTTCCTGTTTGCGAGCACTGCGGTCCGAGGTGTTTGCGTTGGTTTTGAACGGCGAGGGGATGGAGCCCTGCGGTCGATTCTTACGGCTGTCGCATACGGCGCACAACACACCGGCGATCAGCAGCCAAAGTGCAACATTACAGCTCATCCTGCAACAGAGAAAAAGAGATTTGTAGAATTTATAGACTGAAATCATCCAACAGAATAAACGTCCTGTCTGAAAGCATCCAGCATGCACAGAACATTCTGCTAACATAAGTGTATGGCTCCCATTTGATAATTTTTTTATGGGAAGCTATTCCTACCTCTCCAAGAACGTTCCTTTTAGGATTAAACTTGTTCTGGGAGCCAAATATTATTTGTTGGAAAAGCGGAAACTAAGAGCAGCGTAACTCCTGGACTTCATTAATGGTCATTAATGGTGAAGTGTGGGATTTGTTTGGATATTAAAATGCTTTCTTGTATCTCAGTTTAATGTTTAGAGTCTCTATCAGTTATCCAGTAGTAGTTTGACTTCCTGAAGAGTGTAAAACCTTTCAAAACATTCATCTGTTTGTTTGAGCGACCCGTCCAGCCCAACACAACATTGACTTAAAGGAATATAACGGGTTCAATACAAGTTCAGCTCAATCGACAGCATTTGTGTCATAATGTTGATTACAACAAAAATGTATTTCGACTCGTCCCTCCTTTAAATGTGTGTTCCAGTGAGACACTTACAATGGAAGTCAATGGGGCCAATAATCTGTAAACATTAAAATACTCACTGTTTCAAAAGTATAGACACAAGACATAAACAATATGTGTGTTAACATGATTTTACTGTCATAAAATCACTTACTAACCACATCTGTGGAAAGATATAGACAATTTTACAACTCTGTTGCCATGACGACAATGCAGTAAACTCTCAAACGACCATAAAAACGTTTTAAACAACATTACAGCTCAAATAATACATGAGTTTTAACAGAAGAATTAATGTAAGTGCTTTTATAAAATTATAAACTTCACATTTCTGATTTTAAAACCTCCAAAAATTGACCCCATTGACTTCCATTGTAAGTGTCTCACTGGAACACAGATTTGTGCTTTTATTAAAGAAAAGGAGGGACGAGTCGAAATCAATTGAACATGAACCAAGATTAATAAATGCTGTAAAAGTAGTAACCTTATTTATTTTGGATTAGTTATTTCATTTCTTGAAAGATGTCATAATTTGACAACAGGAGGGCAGTGAATGTAAGAACTATTTTAATTCCTACATTCTTAAATTTACTCAATTGTTAACTGAATGTTGAAGAACCAGAATCATTATGCCATGGATTATCGCTTCTGTAGTGTTTCATTAGAATAATGCTCATTGCACACACCTAATGCGATCACACCGTTGGAAACCACTAGTCATGACCTTACACGGATCTTAACGCTTGTGAAGTTTCAACAGCCTAACACCAGCTCTTAACCTCAACACAAATCAGTGTTTCCCTGCGCGAGAGTCCTCACAGGCACCAGTCCATCAGAAGCAGCAAAAGAGCATTAAAACCTCTTAAAAACGGTTCATTCTTTAAAGAGAGAGAAAGTATGTGCCGTGTCCACCTCCTTGACCCTTAAAGACCTGCGGTTTATTCCTGCTTTAGTATCTGAAGTTAATTTGGTCCTTTATGAACTGATCTTGGAGCAGTTTGCTCTGTCTCAGTGCAGAAACTGCAGTTAAATACGATTGTCGCTGCTCTTCTGTTAAAATCTGCAAAGGGTTTTTTTGCTATTTCACAGTTGAATGTAAACAAATGTTAGTCTACTTTGAAAAGAAATATTCACCAAATAATTGTCCTTTTAATGGCATCAAGCAGCTTTAAGCCAGAATTGTTTTAATCAAAGCAAATGAGAAGTTGTTTTTACAAAACTACAGTCATACAGTCAGTTTGATTTCTTAACGAAATGAAAAACTGATTTCTCATATGTGGATGAAATTGACTTAATTAGGTTATTTTAACTTTATTAAGGTAAATCAACACATTCATGTATTAACTGAGGAAGTGTGTGTGCAGAGGGCAAGTGGACCTCTGAATATCTCATTAAAACCCCTCCGAGAAACACTAGAAGTATTAGTTTGTAATATTTTAACCAATCATAAGGAACCATCATTACAACCAATATTCTTAACCCTTAGAGGACAAAAATGTCCACGTCAAAAAACTGCAATAATATGATATATTAATATTATTTTCCACTTTCAATGAGTTAATTTTTTAACCAACATCAGTCCTGATCATAACTACCAAATATTCATCCATTTTCAGGATTTTAACCCTTTAAATGCCAGTTTGTTTATATAATGCCACTGTTGTTTATTATAAAAAAACGTAAAAAATCGAATTATTTTCCATATACTAAATGCTAAGGGGATTTTTTTGGGGGGTGATTATCACAGTCTGGGATATGTCAATGATTAGCAACAACATTGATTTTGATGCATTATTATTTTTTGTGCGGTGTCAGATAAAAAAAAAAAAAATTTAAAAAACACTCCGGACCATAGAGGACAAAAATGTCCACACAAAAAAAAAACTGCTATAAAAATATAATATATTAATATTATTTTCCACTTTCAATGACTTAGATTTTTACCCAACATTAGTCTTGATCATACCTACCAAATATTCATTCATTTTCAGGATTTTAACCCTATAAATGCCAGTTTGTTTATATAATGCCACTGTTGTTTTTACACACACACACACACGCATTTCTGAATACGCACATACAAAACACACACACAATTTTATCTGCATCATTTATTCAGTTGGCCTGCAGTGCTCTAATACAGCAAGCAGAAAATAGGGGAAAAGCTTGTATTTGCTCCATAGGCTAAACATGAGAAAAATGGCGCCATCTGGTGGAAAATATAGAAATGTCAATGTTGACGCCAGGGCTCCAGAATGAAAGTATAATATCATAGAATTCATGATTTTATGCTTTAATGGCACTGGGATCAAATATTGCAGTTTTTATGGGTTTCAATGGGGACATTTTTGTCCTGAAGGTCCTGAGTGTAACTATTTTGTGTACACAGTGTATTATAGATGTGTTATAGGAACTGAGGTTGAAATATCAAAATTCCCCCAAAAATACACACCTTTGGCAAAATGTATGCCATTGGCATTAACACAGCCAAAAATGATCGACAAAACAAAAATGAAAGACAAATGTCCCGAAGGTCGCACAAGGGTTAAAAAATCTTTATTCAAGAACTCAAACATTAGTCAAGGCATGTTTTACACAGTTTTTCCATTAAATAACCATATTACAGATAAATACTTTGCAGGGAGCTCTGTGAACATTTTTTGAATGATGTTTTGAATCCATTCACTGATTTTGGTTGCATTGCATTGTGAATTCTAGTCCAACACATTTGCAAATGCAAAACTTAAACACAAACAAGACTGCGTCACAAAAAGCGTTCAATGGTGTGTTTACATTAGCGTTTCTTGTTGCGAAACAAGGATGGTGAAACTTTCAACAACATTGAGATTACAACATGACTTTCATTATGAATTGAAATCTAAAACATTTTGCAATGCAACTATGGACACAAATTAAGTTTGCATAGCTAGAAGTATTGTGTTTATGCACTAGTGTTTTCATACTTGTGATTTGCGCGACAGCTAGTCTAGTATAATCACATGGCTTTTACGAAAATGTATGGTAGAATAAAAAGCATCTTAAAATCATCAAAACATTTACGGTGCTGTAGAGACATGGCAAGATCAGAGTGAGCACACAAAAGCGTTGGTTAGCATGCTAAGCTATCATAGCATGTAGCATGACTACCATGCCAAACAAACCATTTTCTTTTGAACTAATGGTGATGCAGTCTCCACACTGATCTGGTATCCTCAGGAGATGTGGATGAAGCATGCACATTTTATTTTAAATTCAAAAAGAGGTTTTAAATATATATCAATTTACATGAAAACTCAAAGTTGTGTAGAGGCAATATACGTGATATTGAAAATGTGGTATAGTTGGATTACATATGACCCAAGGAATCTAAAAGCACAACGCTCATGAGTTTAGGACAAATGTTTGAAAAGTTCCAGGCAAAAATATCAACATAGGTGGTGCTGTCACCAAACTTTGCATGTGCCTTCAGATCATGGTCTTTATGAAGCATTTCCGAGGTACAGTCTCACATTCTTTTTCATATCAACATCGTTAACTTTGCGTTAGTGTTACATTTCAACAGTTGCATCTGGGGATTATTTTGAGACATTGAGCAAATCGTACAAAATTAAGGAATAGTAGCACAAAAATCATAAGTCATAGTCCAAGATGATGGCCACTGTAATGGGGGAGTTTTAATGTATGGGGTCCATTTGAATTATCAGGAGGAGAGTAATCAGACGCAAAAAATGTGTTTCTATACCAAACAGCTCAAAAGATATGCGCAAAAGAAAAGTTAATATTTGAACTGGCGGTGGTGCTATGGAGTTTGTCCTGGAGGTCCCAAATTTGCTATGGGGGCTATTCATGCCCACCCTTATTAGTGTGCCAAATTTCAAAAATTTCCTATGTACTGTTCATAGGTCTGCTGTAGACTACATTGGTGGAATATTATTAATAAGAAAAGCTACGGGGCCTGGGTAGCTCAATGAGTATTGTCGCTGACTACCACCCCAGGAGTCACGAGTTCGAATCCAGGGTGTGCTGAGTGACTCCAGCCAGGTCTCCTAAGCAACCAAATTGGCCCAGTTGCTAGGGAGGGTAGAGTCACATGGGGGTAACCGCCTCGTGGTCGCTATAATGTGGTTCGAATTAATATTTTGTTGTTCTCTGTAATTATTATAAAGTTTATAGAAACCGTGGAGAATAGCGTGAAACCTCCACACGCGCTACGTCTCTGCGATAATGCGCTCAACGAGTCACGTGATAAGATGCGCGGATTGACGGTCTCAGACGTGGAGGCAACTGAGATTCGTCCTCCGCCACCCAGATTGAGGCGAGTCACTATGCCACCACGAGGACTTGGAGCGCATTGGGAATTGGACATTCCAAACTGAGGAGAAAATAATAAATTTAAGAAAATAAGCTACAAAAGCAATAGGGCCTCTTTGGGGCTTAGTCCCTACACACACACACACACACACACAAACACACAAAAAATTAAAGTCTATACAAATGAGTTTTTAAACGAGACTTAAAAACACAGATTGAGCAGATCTAATATCCCAGGACAGGCTGCCCCATAATCGTGGGGCGTTCACTACAAACGCTCTATCACCTTTTGTATATGGATATTGGAACAGCCAACAGTTCACAACAAAAGGATCTAAGAGGTCTAACTGTTTCGTAAGGTCTTAAAAGTTCTGCTAAATATTTTGCCGCCAAATCATGTAATGTTTTATATCTAATTTATAAAATCTTAAACCCTAAAGTAAATTAGTAACCAATGCAAAGAAGCTAAAACTAGAGTAATATGATTAAAAGACCAACTGATGAAATTGAATGGCATTTAATTTGTTTAAATATTCTATACAAGCTTAAAGCACCTTCAAACTCTCCAGATCATTGGGATTCATAGATAAATACAATTGTAGATCAATTCCCAAAAAACGTCCCAAACAATGAACAATGTTTCAGCAAAATCTTTGCAGCATTGAGTTTTTCACCCTCAAGTTTCATGTTTTTTCCTCTGAAGACAGGAAGTCACAGATTAGCTTTAATTTTGTCACTTTGTCTGCAGACAGCACGACTGCGATGGCAGCTACGAATGATTACGGCTCTGGCTCGAGAGAAACCAATCTGTCAATCACCCCGGACATCTTTACAACAGATGTGCCGTCCCCAGAATGGAAAACAAATGTGAGTGATTCATTTCTATAAAAGAAATATTTACAAAGCAGCTCTCTCATGAAAGAATCCAAAGCTTCAAGGTTGATCGTTCGTTTTCCACATTTTCTTCATTTCAAATCTCTAGGAACAGCAGACGAGAGAGGAATTTATTCTCCCATCAGCACGAAGAGTTGTTGTTTGTGGTCAGGCACACTTCAGCTGTTTGTTCAAAGATGATTAATGCCAGTCATTGCTTTAGCGTTCAGGAGTCGCGTCATAAATCTCTCTCATGACCCATAAACGGTTCATTTAAAGGAGAACAAACTCTCGGCCCATCATATACTCCTTCACTCTCTGCATAATGTCGCACCAGACTTGAACCATCATTGAAAGTGTGTTTAGGAGTAGACGACTGGAAATCTGTCTCCACGAGTGTCTCCCGGGCTTTTGCTTTGGTATTAAACTGCTAAAGATCACAAAAGAGCTCCAGGAGCAGAACTTAAGTGAGCTTGTGAGATGTTTCAGAATCAGAAGAATCAGAATGAGCTTTATTGCCAAGTATACATAAAACACAAGGAATTTGTCATGGTGACAGAAGCTTCCAGTGCAAAGAGAATGCAACCATATATACATAATGTACATAAAAACATATACATTTAAACATATATTCATATAGTTACAAATAAAAAAATAAGATATAACAGAGGAATATACAATAGAGCAATAATGTTCAAATATTTTATATACAGATATACATTTATGTGCAGGTGATGTAATGTATTGAAGATAGATATAAATAGGAATGGATGGATTGAATATTGCACATGGTTGTATTGACAAAAGGAAAGTATTTGGGGGCTGTTAATGAGGTGGATAGCCTGAGGGGAAAAAACTTTTCCTGTGCCTGACGGTTCTGGTGCTCAGTGCTCTGTAGCGCCAGCCAGAAGGTAACAGTTCGAAAAGTGTGCTGGGTGAGTGGGGTCCAGAATGATTTTACCAGCCCTTTTCCTCACTCTGGAAGTGTATAGTTCTCACAGAGTGGGTAGGGGAGCATCAATAATCCTCTCAGCAGTCCGAACTGTCCTTTTGTAGTCTTCTGATGTCTGATTTCGTAGCTGCACCAAACCAGACGGTTACTGAAGTGTAGAGGACAGACTCAATGACTGCTGAGTAGAACTGTATCAGCAGCGCCTGTGGCAGCTTGAACTTCCTCAACTGGTGAAGGAAGTACAACCTCTGATGGGCCTTTTTCAAAATTGAGTCTATGTGGGTCTCCCACTTCAGGTCCTGTGAGATGGTAGTGCCCAGGAACGTGAATGACTCCACTGCTGCCACAGTGCTGTTCAGAATGGTGAGGGGGGCCAGTGTTGGGGTGTTCCTCCTAAAGTCCACAATCATCTCCACTGTTTTAAGCGTGTTCAGCTCAAGGTTGTTTTGACTGCACCAGTGAGCCAGCTGTTCAACCTCCCTTCCGATTGCAGTCTCTTTGGCATCTTGGATGAGGCCGATGACAGTGGTGTCGTCTGCAAACTTCAGGAGCTTGACAGAGGGGTCCTTGGTGGTGCAGTTGTTTGTGTACAGGGAGAAGAGTAGTGGGGAGAGCACACATCCCTGGGGGCACCAGTGCTGATCATACATGTGCTGGATGTGAATTTCCCCTGTCTCACAAGCTGCTGCCTATCCATCAGAAAGCTGGTGACCCACTGACAGATAGATGTGGGAACAGAGAGCTGGGTTAACTTAGTCCATAGGAGAGCGGGGTTGATGGTGTTAAAAGCCGAACTGAAGTTAGTATCTAGTAGAAGTTAGCAAATAGTATCCTTGCATAAGTCTCTGGTCCGTCTATATGTTGAAGTATGTAATGTAGTCCCATACTGACTGCATCAGCCACAGACCTGTTTGCTCGATAGGCAAACTGCAGGGGATCCAGAAAGGGTTCAGTGATGTCCTTCAGCTGGGCCAACACCAGTCTCTCAGATTACTTCATGACCACAGACATCAGGATGATGGGTCTGTAGTCGTTAAGTTCTTTGATCTTAGGTTTCTTTGGGACAGGGATGATTGTGGAGTGTTTGAAGCAGCAGGGAACTTCACTGTGCTCTAGTGATCTGTGAAGGTCTGTGTCAAGATGGGGGGCCAGCTCGTCAGCACAGGATTTTAGACAAGTGGGTGAAACACCATCTAGGCCCTGTGCAATTCTTGTCTTCTGTTTCTGGAAGACCCAGCACACATCCTCTTCATAGATCTTAAGTGCAGGTAGAGTAGCAGGAAAGGCGAGGAGAGGGGTTGCAGGAGGTGTAAATGTTTGTGTGCCATGAAGTGGGTGTGGGGTGTGTGACTGGGCTTTTCAAATCTACAGTAAAACACATTTAGGCCTTCAGCCAATTGTTGATTCCCTACAGGGTTGGGGGATGGTGTCTTGTAGTTTGTAAAGTCTTTCAGGCCTCTCAACACTGATGCAGGGTCATTAGCTGAAAAAAATTTTTTTCAGCTTTTCAGAGTAGCTTCTTTTAGCCACTTGAATCTCCTTTGTCAGTGTGTTTTTGGCCTGATTGTACAAGATTT
The DNA here is from genome assembly GCF_019703515.2 of Myxocyprinus asiaticus. Classification (NCBI taxonomy): domain Eukaryota; kingdom Metazoa; phylum Chordata; class Actinopteri; order Cypriniformes; family Catostomidae; genus Myxocyprinus; species Myxocyprinus asiaticus. The sequence goes on along the minus strand of NC_059379.1, from coordinate 808,625 downwards.
TATCCCCACTTCTGTAAGCATCCTCTTTGGCTTGACAAAGCTGCCTGAGTTTTGCTGTAAACCATGGTTTGACGTTGTTGTGTTAAGTCCTAGTAGGGATGCACATATCCTCACAGAAACTGATATATGATGTCACAAAATCTGTGAGCTCGTCCAGATTGGTGTCTACAGCCTCAAAAACACCTCCAATCAGTGCAGTCAAAGCAGGCTTGTAGTTCCCGCTCTGCTTCATTGGTCCATCTCTTTACAGACCTTACTACTGGTTTAGCTGATTTTAGTTTCTGCTTGCAGGTTGGAAGAAGATGAACCAGACAGTGATCAGAGAGTCCCAAATCTGCTCTAGGGACAGAGCGATATGCATCCTTTATTGTTGTGTTGCAATGATCCAGTATGTTCCTGTCTCTGGTGAAGCATGTAATGTGCTGTCTGTATTTGGGCAGTTCACATGTGAGATTTGCCTTTTAAAATCCCCAAGAGTAAGTGAGTCCGGGTATTGCTGTTCCATGTCTGTGATCTGATTAGCCAGCTGTTGCAGTGCTGCGTTCACACATGCTTGTGGAGGAATGTAAACACTCACCAGAATAAATGAGGAAAAGTCCCGTGGTGAGTAGAAAGGCTTACAGTTTAAGAAGAGCGCCTCTAAGTTAGGACAGCACATCTTTAACATTGTTACATCTGTACACCAACTTTCACTGATGTAAAAGCATGTTCCACCACCTCTAGTTTTCCCCGTTAACTCCGCGATGTGATCTGCTCTGAACAGCTGGAAGCCCGGCAGATGTAATGCGCTGTCCGGAATGGCTTCACTCAGCCAGGTTTCTGTGAAGCACAATGCAGCAGAATTTGCAAAGTCCTTATTTTTGCGGGTGAGGAGAAGTAATTCATCCGTTTTGTTAGGAAGAGAGTAGAGATTCGCTAGATGGATGCTTGGCAGCGCTGTTCGAAAGCCGCTGCTCCTCCGACTAAAATGTCCAGCAAAACATCCAAATAATCAAAAACCGGTAAAAGACTGCCTTGCGTGTGCTGCCAAATATTCAGCAGCTCGTCTTTGGAAAAACTGATCTGAAATAAATTACTAAACACAAGACAAACAAACAAAAACAACAAAAGAACTGGAGAGCTCCACACCGAGGCGGCCATCCGTGCAGAATTTTGTGTTTGATTTTAGTCACTCGATCTTTATGAGAGTATTTGGCCTGTCAGATATGATCTGCCCTTATGTTATAACAGTAAAGTTAAGACTGAGAGAGGAAAGTTCCCTCCATTTACCCAAAGTTCACATTTATGTGTAGATCCACAGTGCACTCTGAAAGTCTGAGACCACTTGTGAAATTGTTTTTATTAGAAATTCTAATATCAGCAATTTAAGGAGAATGTTAAATTGAACTTTTTTTTTTTGCTTTTACTTTAATGACATCATGCACTGGAGCTGACATGAAACGAAACCTGATGAGCATGTTCTCCAGCAGAATGTTCTGCCATCATTAACTAGAAACCTAATGTCAATAAAAACCTTTAAGTTTTATTTGTTCTGTGGAAAGCAAAAGGAGATGTTAGGCGAGATGTTAGGCAGAATGTTAGGGACCGACAACCTTAGACAACATTTACTTTCATTGCATCTTTGAACAGTGACTGAGACTGATGATCACCTTTTGTGTTCCACAGATCAAGAATTTTCATGTTTGGACAAACTATCTCTTTAACATGCATGATGTCACAAATGTGCTTACATTTGATTAGTGATAGACCGATATATTGATAAGGCTGAATAATTGACTAATATTTGTTAACATGCCCACTTGGCTGATGAACAGATGTCTGGACGTCAGTGGGCAACATGTTTTTTATTTTTTTTTATTTTGAGTAAATGAGTGAATACATATGTTCATTAATTTCAGCAATTTTATTAATTTTGTTAATCTCATGTGTGTCCTTTTAAATTGCATTTTGTACATATGAAATCATGCGTATCATGAAAAAAAACGTTTTTTGGAAGTACAATGGTAATCCCACTTTTTTTGGTCGTATCATAGTTGAACCTTGATTTTTTTATTAAAATACCACTTTTTTGGGGGGCCTGGGTAGCTCAGCGAGTACTGATGCTGACTACCACACCTAGAGTACCGAGTGACTCCAGCCAGGTCTCCTAAGCAACCAAATTGTCCCGGTTGCTAGGGAGGGTAGAGTCACATGGGGTAACCTCCTCGTGGTCGCTATAATGTGGTTCTCGCTCTCGGTGGGGCGCGTGGTGAGTTTTGCGTGGATGCCGCGGAGAATAGCGTGAAGCCTCCACATGCGCTACGTCTCCGTGGTAACGCGTTCAACAAGCCATGTGATAAGATGCGCGGATTGACGGTCTCAGACGTGGAGGCAACTGAGATTCGTCCTCCGCCACCCAGATTGAGGTGAGTCACTACGCCACCATGTGGATTTAGAGCACATTGGGAATTGGGAGGAAAAAAAAAAACTCTTTTGATGTATTATAGTAATACTATGTTTTTTGGACGAATCATGATAATACCGTTTTTTGGACATTGCATGGTAATACTTATATATATAAAAAATATACTGAACCTGAAAATACCATGTTTTTTATATGTGCCATGGTAATACCACGTTGGTAATACCCTGTTTTTTGTTTTATATTTTGACACTGTACTTTAGATGTAGGCATTGACCAGAATCTGAATCGTGCAGAACATTTTCCCCAAAAAAACGTAAACAATATAGAAGTCATTTTATTGCCTGTTTTGCGTGTCACTTCCTGTGACCCTCCCATCTTCCCTAACACTTCTAAAGGTCATGGCTTTTCCTTCAAATGGCTCCTGACTTCTTGTAACCCGGCCATCCAGAGAGATTGGCTTTCCATTCAGAGATCTCACGTCTGTGTCACTTTCAGATAAAGAAACATCTGCTCTCCTCATCCAGCTCGTTTTGTTCTGGGATCATAAAGATTTGCCCTTTTTCTTCTGGGGCTTTAAACAGATCATTCTGACTGGATGAGGAGTGTAAAATGCAGATAAACGCACACCTTTGACCGTATATTCTATATTAATGCAGCAAGTTATCAGCCATAAGCAACCTAACATTAGACTAATGAACTATATTACTAAATCTAACTGAGCATTGAACATTAGTACCTTTATTGTTGTTGCCGTTGTTTTATAAAAGCAATAAGTTGCTCAGGGTCGTGCATTACAGTGATTCTACCATGTTAAGGTCAAATCCCATGGTAAAATCACTAACACACAGCCTGCCATGGCTTATTGCTTTAGTGTGCAACTCAAATGTGACAGATTCATTTGTTTTTATTTTTTTGAAATTGACTGTTTTGAGATTCATCATTTGTCACAGGAGTCATAACTGCAGGTCATCATGTGCACTTTAAAATGAACTGGAAACTGTTATAATGTTACCTGTACTTTTTGAAAGCTATGTTAAAAATGCACATTTGTCAGAAAATAGTGAAACTTTAATCAATGAAACTTCATTAAGCTGTTCAGAGAGATGAGTCTTGTATTTATATCAATACTTTCACGCATACTCTCTTGTCACTCTTGTAAACCCCATTCAGTACTGATTCTGATGCTCTGATCTGCTAGTTATGAGATTGTGTGATGCTTTAATAGCTTGATAAATTCCTGCAGTGTCCGTGTATATGTTTAATACCGATAGTGAGTCACCAGATCCTCCTTTTTGCGATCTTTTATTGTCATGCAGTGTGCGTTTGGGCGATTCTGTTTCTGACCCATGTAAAACATTATAGAATTTACTGTATGTCTCAACGATAAGGATGGCCAGCTGGACTGGGGTCAGCGTGAGTGTTTTGGGCCAGTTGACGGAATTAACACTTGCCATTTCGGGCCGCACTGTTGTTGCTAAATGTTACATTTGTTATCTTATAATTTCAACTTTACGTCTCATAATTGCAACTTTGTTTCTTGTAATTGTGACTATCTCATAATTGCTACTTTATATCATAATTGCTACTTTATATCATAATTGCGACTTTATATCATAATTGCGACTTTATATCATAATTGCGACTATCTCATAATTGCAACTTTGTTTCTTGTAATTGCGACTTTACGTCTCATAATTGCGACTATATCTCATAATTGCGACTTTACGTCTCATAATTGTGACCATCTCATAATTGCGACTTTACGTCTCATAATTGCGACTTTGTTTCTTGCAATTGTGACTTTACGTCTCATAATTGTGACTTTACGTCTCATAATTGTGACTTTATATCTCATAATTGCGACTATCTTATAATTGCGACTTTACGTCTCATAATTGTGACTATATCTCATAATTGCTACTTTACGTCTCATAATTGTGACTATATCTCATAATTGCTACTTTACGTCTCATAATTGCGACTTTATCTCATAATTGCGACTTTACGTCTCATAATTGCGACTATCTCATAATTGCTTGTGACTTTATATCTCATAATTGTGACTGTTTTTTGTAATTGTGACTTTATATCTCATAATTGCGACTTTACGTCTCATAATTGCGACTTTACGTCTCATAATTGCGACTATATCTCATAATTGCGACTTTACATCTTATAATTGTGTCTTTACGTCTCATAATTGCAACTATCTCATAATTGCTTGTGACTTTATATCTCATAATTGTGACTGTTTTTTGTAATTGTGACTTTATATCTCATAATTGCGACTTTACGTCTCATAATTGCGACTTTACGTCTCATAATTGCGACTATATCTCATAATTGCGACTTTACATCTTATAATTGTGTCTTTACGTCTCATAATTGCGACTATCTCATAATTGCTTGTGACTTTATATCTCATAATTGCTTGTGACTTTATATCTCATAATTGCTTGTGACTTTATATCTCATAATTGCTTGTGACTTTATATCTCATAATTGCGACTTTATCCCATAATTGCGACTTTACGTCTCATAATTGCGACTATCTCATAATTGCTTGTGACTTTATATCTCATAATTGCGACTTTACGTCTCATAATTGCGACTATCTCATAATTGCTTGTGACTTTATATCTCATAATTGTGACTGTTTTTTGTAATTGTGACTTTATATCTCATAATTGCGACTTTACGTCTCATAATTGCGACTTTATGTCTCATAATCACGACTATCTCATAATTGCTACTTTACGTCTCATAATTGTGACCATCTCATAATTGCGACTTTACGTCTCATAATTGTGACTTTATATCTCATAATTGCGACTATCTTATAATTGCGACTTTATGTCTCATAATTGCGACTATATCTCATAATTGCTACTTTACGTCTCATTATTGTGACTTTAAGTCTCATAATTGTGACTATATCTCATAATTGCTTGTGACTTTATATCTCATAATTGTGACTGTTTTTTGTAATTGTGACTTTATATCTCATAATCGCGACTATCTCATAATTGCGACTTTACGTCTCATAATTGCGACTTTATCTCATAATTGCGACTTTATCTCATAATTGCGACTTTACATCTCATAATTGCGACTATATCTCATAATTGCTACTTTACGTCTAATAATTGTGACTTTTTAACAATTGTTTTGTTTTGACTTTGTTTCTTGTAATTGTGACCATCTCATAATTGCTTGTGACTTTATATCTCATAATTGCGACTTTATCTCATAATTGCGACTTTACGTCTCATAATTGTGACTATCTCATAATTGCTTGTGACTTTATATCTCATAATTGCGACTTTACGTCTCATAATTGCGACTATCTCATAATTGCTTGTGACTTTATCTCATAATTGTGACTGTTTTTTGTAATTGTGACTATCACATAATTGTGACTTTATATCTCATAATTGTGACTTTATATCTCATAATTGCGACTTTATCTCATAATTGCGACTTTACATCTCATAATTGCGACTATATCTCATAATTGCTACTTTACGTCTAATAATTGTGACTTTTTAACAATTGTTTTGTTTTGACTTTGTTTCTTGTAATTGTGACCATCTCATAATTGCTTGTGACTTTATATCTCATAATTGCGACTTTATCTCATAATTGCGACTTTACGTCTCATAATTGTGACTATCTCATAATTGCTTGTGACTTTATATCTCATAATTGCGACTTTACGTCTCATAATTGCGACTATCTCATAATTGCTTGTGACTTTATCTCATAATTGTGACTGTTTTTTGTAATTGTGACTATCACATAATTGTGACTTTATATCTCATAATTGTGACTTTATATCTCATAATTGCGACTTTATATCTCATAATTGCGACTTTACGTCTCATAATTGTGACTTTATATCTCATAATTGCGACTATCTTATAATTGCGACTTTATGTCTCATAATTGCGACTATATCTCATAATTGCTACTTTACGTCTCATAATTGTGACTATCTCATAATTGCTTGTGACTTTATATCTCATAATTGTGACTGTTTTTTGTAATTGTGACTTTATATCTCATAATCGCGACTATCTCATAATTGCGACTTTACGTCTCATAATTGCGACTTTACGTCTCATAATTGCGACTTTACGTCTCATAATTGCGACTATATCTCATAATTGCTACTTTACGTCTAATAATTGTGACTTTTTAACAATTGTTTTGTTTTGACTTTGTTTCTTGTAATTGTGACCATCTCATAATTGCTTGTGACTTTATATCTCATAATTGCGACTTTATCTCATAATTGCGACTTTACGTCTCATAATTGTGACTATCTCATAATTGCTTGTGACTTTATATCTCATAATTGCGACTATCTCATAATTGCTTGTGACTTTATCTCATAATTGTGACTGTTTTTTGTAATTGTGACTATCACATAATTGTGACTTTATATCTCATAATTGCGACTTTATCTCATAATTGCGACTTTACGTCTCATAATTGTGACTATCTCATAATTGCTTGTGACTTTATATCTCATAATTGCGACTATCTCATAATTGCTTGTGACTTTATCTCATAATTGTGACTGTTTTTTGTAATTGTGACTATCACATAATTGTGACTTTATATCTCATAATTGTGACTTTATATCTCATAATTGCGACTTTATATCTCATAATTGCGACTTTACGTCTCATAATTGTGACTTTATATCTCATAATTGCGACTATCTTATAATTGCGACTTTATGTCTCATAATTGCGACTATATCTCATAATTGCTACTTTACGTCTCATAATTGTGACTATCTCATAATTGCTTGTGACTTTATATCTCATAATTGTGACTGTTTTTTGTAATTGTGACTTTATATCTCATAATTGCGACTTTACGTCTCATAATTGCGACTTTACGTCTCATAATTGCGACTTTACGTCTCATAATTGCGACTATATCTCATAATTGCTACTTTACGTCTAATAATTGTGACTTTTTAACAATTGTTTTGTTTTGACTTTGTTTCTTGTAATTGTGACCATCTCATAATTGCTTGTGACTTTATATCTCATAATTGCGACTTTATCTCATAATTGCGACTTTACGTCTCATAATTGTGACTATCTCATAATTGCTTGTGACTTTATATCTCATAATTGCGACTTTACGTCTCATAATTGCGACTATCTCATAATTGCTTGTGACTTTATCTCATAATTGTGACTGTTTTTTGTAATTGTGACTATCACATAATTGTGACTTTATATCTCATAATTGTGACTTTATATCTCATAATTGCGACTTTATCTCATAATTGCGACTTTACATCTCATAATTGCGACTATATCTCATAATTGCTACTTTACGTCTAATAATTGTGACTTTTTAACAATTGTTTTGTTTTGACTTTGTTTCTTGTAATTGTGACCATCTCATAATTGCTTGTGACTTTATATCTCATAATTGCGACTTTATCTCATAATTGCGACTTTACGTCTCATAATTGTGACTATCTCATAATTGCTTGTGACTTTATATCTCATAATTGCGACTTTACGTCTCATAATTGCGACTATCTCATAATTGCTTGTGACTTTATCTCATAATTGTGACTGTTTTTTGTAATTGTGACTATCACATAATTGTGACTTTATATCTCATAATTGTGACTTTATATCTCATAATTGCGACTTTATATCTCATAATTGCGACTTTACGTCTCATAATTGTGACTTTATATCTCATAATTGCGACTATCTTATAATTGCGACTTTATGTCTCATAATTGCGACTATATCTCATAATTGCTACTTTACGTCTCATAATTGTGACTATCTCATAATTGCTTGTGACTTTATATCTCATAATTGTGACTGTTTTTTGTAATTGTGACTTTATATCTCATAATCGCGACTATCTCATAATTGCGACTTTACGTCTCATAATTGCGACTTTACGTCTCATAATTGCGACTTTACGTCTCATAATTGCGACTATATCTCATAATTGCTACTTTACGTCTAATAATTGTGACTTTTTAACAATTGTTTTGTTTTGACTTTGTTTCTTGTAATTGTGACCATCTCATAATTGCTTGTGACTTTATATCTCATAATTGCGACTTTATCTCATAATTGCGACTTTACGTCTCATAATTGTGACTATCTCATAATTGCTTGTGACTTTATATCTCATAATTGCGACTATCTCATAATTGCTTGTGACTTTATCTCATAATTGTGACTGTTTTTTGTAATTGTGACTATCACATAATTGTGACTTTATATCTCATAATTGCGACTTTATCTCATAATTGCGACTTTACGTCTCATAATTGTGACTATCTCATAATTGCTTGTGACTTTATATCTCATAATTGCGACTATCTCATAATTGCTTGTGACTTTATCTCATAATTGTGACTGTTTTTTGTAATTGTGACTATCACATAATTGTGACTTTATATCTCATAATTGTGACTTTATATCTCATAATTGCGACTTTATATCTCATAATTGCGACTTTACGTCTCATAATTGTGACTTTATATCTCATAATTGCGACTATCTTATAATTGCGACTTTATGTCTCATAATTGCGACTATATCTCATAATTGCTACTTTACGTCTCATAATTGTGACTATCTCATAATTGCTTGTGACTTTATATCTCATAATTGTGACTGTTTTTTGTAATTGTGACTTTATATCTCATAATTGCGACTTTACGTCTCATAATTGCGACTTTACGTCTCATAATTGCGACTTTACGTCTCATAATTGCGACTATATCTCATAATTGCTACTTTACGTCTAATAATTGTGACTTTTTAACAATTGTTTTGTTTTGACTTTGTTTCTTGTAATTGTGACCATCTCATAATTGCTTGTGACTTTATATCTCATAATTGCGACTTTATCTCATAATTGCGACTTTACGTCTCATAATTGTGACTATCTCATAATTGCTTGTGACTTTATATCTCATAATTGCGACTATCTCATAATTGCTTGTGACTTTATATCTCATAATTGTGACTGTTTTTTGTAATTGTGACTTTATATCTCATAATTGCGACTTTACGTCTCATAATTGCGACTTTACGTCTCATAATTGCGACTTTACGTCTCATAATTGCGACTATATCTCATAATTGCTACTTTACGTCTAATAATTGTGACTTTTTAACAATTGTTTTGTTTTGACTTTGTTTCTTGTAATTGTGACCATCTCATAATTGCTTGTGACTTTATATCTCATAATTGCGACTTTATCTCATAATTGCGACTTTACGTCTCATAATTGTGACTATCTCATAATTGCTTGTGACTTTATATCTCATAATTGCGACTATCTCATAATTGCTTGTGACTTTATCTCATAATTGTGACTGTTTTTTGTAATTGTGACTATCACATAATTGTGACTTTATATCTCATAATTGCGACTTTACGTCTCATAATTGCGACTTTACGTCTCATAATTGCGACTATATCTCATAATTGCTACTTTACGTCTAATAATTGTGACTTTTTAACAATTGTTTTGTTTTGACTTTGTTTCTTGTAATTGTGACCATCTCATAATTGCTTGTGACTTTATATCTCATAATTGCGACTTTATCTCATAATTGCGACTTTACGTCTCATAATTGTGACTATCTCATAATTGCTTGTGACTTTATATCTCATAATTGCGACTATCTCATAATTGCTTGTGACTTTATCTCATAATTGTGACTGTTTTTTGTAATTGTGACTATCACATAATTGTGACTTTATATCTCATAATTGCGACTTTATCTCATAATTGCGACTTTACGTCTCATAATTGTGACTATCTCATAATTGCTTGTGACTTTATATCTCATAATTGCGACTATCTCATAATTGCTTGTGACTTTATCTCATAATTGTGACTGTTTTTTGTAATTGTGACTATCACATAATTGTGACTTTATATCTCATAATTGCGACTTTATATCTCATAATTGCGACTTTATATCTCATAATCGCGACTATCTCATAATTGCGACTTTACGTCTCATAATTGCGACTATCTCATAATTGCTTGTGACTTTATATCTCATAATTGCGACTTTACGTCTCATAATTGCGACTTTACGTCTCATAATTGCGACTATCTCATAATTGCGACTTTATCTCATAATTGCGACTTTACGTCTCATAATTGCGACTATCTCATAATTGCTTGTGACTTTACGTCTCATAATTGCGACTATCTCATAATTGCGACTTTCTCATAATTGCGACTTTACGTCTCATAATTGCGACTATCTCATAATTGCTTGTGACTTTATATCTCATAATTGCGACTTTACGTCTCATAATTGCGACTATCTCATAATTGCGACTTTATCTCATAATTGCGACTATCTCATAATTGCGACTTTACGTCTCATAATTGCGACTATCTCATAATTGCTTGTGACTTTACGTCTCATAATTGCGACTATCTCATAATTGCGACTTTACGTCTCATAATTGCGACTATCTCATAATTGCTTGTGACTTTATATCTCATAATTGTGACTTTATATCTCATAATCGCGACTATCTCATAATTGCGACTTTACGTCTCATAATCGCGACTATGTCTCATAATTGCGACTTTCCGTCTCATAATTGCGACTATCTCATAATTGCTTGTGACTTTATATCATAATTGTTACTGTTTTTTAGTCACATAATTGCGACTTTACGTCTCATAATTGCGACTATCTCATAATTGCGACTTTATATCACATAATTACGACTTTGTTTCCTGCAATTGTGACTATCTCAAAATTGCTACTTTACGTCTCATAATTGTGACTGTTTTTAACAATTGCGACTTTGTTTCTTGTAATTGTGATCTCATTAATGCGACTTTATATCTCAGTTGCGACTTTACATCTCAAATGCGATTTTGTTCTCACAATCTCAACTTTATATCTTGTAATTGCAATTTGGTTTCTCATAAATGCAAAAAATAAACTTGATATAAATTGTGATTTTGAAAATAATTTTGTATTGTTCTGAGATGGGATCTGGCTTCCATATAGAAGTGTTAGCTAGAATGGGGTGAAAATTATAACCCAATCTGAACTAATCTTTAAGGTTTTGCCTGAAAAAAAAAAAAATATATATATATATAAAATATATATATATATATATATATTTACAGTATATTTACAGCCGTGAAACTATTGCAGATTGAGTTCACTTTGCATGATGCTTTTTTGGATAATTAGTGGGAATATCACTCTCTTACATGTTTGGCAATTTGTGCTCTACAATTGGAGCAACCAAGATGGGTTTTTCTAGAAGAAATGTTGATATCTAGAGAGCAGGCCGGCCAATATGTGATACATTTTAATGAAAGCAAATGTGGCATAAACATATATGTAGAAATGACCTGATCAGTTATTACTCCATTCACAAAGAATATGTGATAACAGAAAATGTTTATTATCCATTGACAATCAGCCAATAGTGAAACACCAGCCTGGCCTATCTAAATCCATCTACCACTCGTTTTAAAAGTGTATGATCATAAAATGATAGCAAGGAAAATGTCTTTATGATAAAATGAGCATGATGGCTCTAGTTTAGTGCTGTGATTGTGTGTTGTGTAATAATGACATGTTTTCAGGTGTTTGACTTAGATTTGATCAAAACAGAATCAAAATGCTGATTATTAACTGTTTAAATCCTCTTAACCCGACAGTGCTAGGGTGAGCGGTCACCAACACGCAGAAAACACTTTTAATCGGATCAAACGTTGCCTGCAATCTTACACACACTTGCAGAACTCAGCCACACACACACACACACACACACACGAGTAAAGCAGAGAAAGTGCACATCATCTCAGATTCATGACTGTCAAAACGTAATGTCTAAAAAAATTCCCATCACTTGCTTTTTCAGCAAACTTTTGCAATTTGACCAAATTATTGAAGTGAAAACCTACAATCGTGTAGTTGACATGTCCTGCGGTGTAACTGTTAGGGCTGGGAAAAAATATGGATTATTATCCGAATATTGATTCTTTAACCCAAGATCGATCTTTCACTCTATGTGCAAGTTCGGCTTGACTTGTTCTGTGTAGTGTGTGTCCAAAGACGAGATCCACACAATCCATTTGTCACTGAATAATGTCTCTTTTAATATCCTTTCTGTTCTTTACAGTCAGTTATTGATTTAAAACATCATTCTAATCACACATAGCACAGATGCGATAAAGAAGCCGTGTGACCACACTCTCGTTAATCTGCATTCAACTGAGCTGACTCTATTCTTAAAGAGACAGTACCATTTTAGATCTTGTTCTACATATCAATGTGAATACTTGTAAATAGTACAAATGATGCATGTAAACCATAAACGTTTAACTATATGTATATATATATATTCTTTATTCTATGTGTGATTAGAATGATGTTTATGATCAACAACTGACAGTAAAGAACACAAATAGAGATATTAAAAGAGACATTATTCAATGGCAAATGGATTGTGTGGATCTCGTCTTTGACATTACACAGAACCAGTCAAACCAATATGTAAAATATTATATATGCAGTTTCAAGACACATTAGTTTGAATTTGAACATTTTTAAAAAGCTAAAATGTAACAAATGAAGAAACTAATAAATAAAATGTGTATCAAGTACAAGACTTAACGTGCTATAATCCATCTAAAACTTAAAACATAATTACTGTGCATTCAGTTTTTATCAGCTCATATTTTTTTTAGACTTTATGGAGTATTTGTACTTATAAAAGTCATTTCTCATGCCACAAGAACATAGAACTAGAGAAGGCAAAATAGTTGAAATGTCACCTAAAATATGCATTGTCCCTTATACATATATATCAATCTTAAGTGTGGACACATTATGCGTAAAGTACCCAATTTAAGGATTAAGTGTTGTTTAATGACATTGATTTTGGGCTTTAATGCATGCATGTTTTTTGGATAAATGAAGAATACATCGGAGCGCAACTCAATCATGTTAAAAACGAGCTAAAAAACGAACTACTTATGGCTGACCAGAAATTATCAGGGGCAAAAATGCAACCAAAAAAATAGTTTTATTAATAACATCTGATATATTTCTGCATATTCTAGGCACACATATTATTGCATGAAACATAAGATATAATTACTAAGACAGAGAATTTATGCTGTTAAATTAAATTGAAGATTTTGATTATAAAACATGTGCCTTCATAAAGGTAAAAAAATAAATACCGCCCCAAATATTGCCCTTAAAGCAAAAGTTAATATCTGACACTGCAGCTGACCACCGATCAGTGCATGCGGGCAGCAGCTGAACTCCACAAAGCTGAATGAAAATATTCTGATAAGAGCGAAATCAACAGTGCACCTCTGCAAACAAGATCCCAGAACATTCCCCTCAAACTGGCATCCAGGTGCAGGTGTCCTGTGAAGCTCAGGTGAAACAGAAGACACTCACCTGACGCTCTGTGTGTGCTGTCAGTATTCCAGATGTATTCACAGGTGTTGGAGATGTGGACATGAAGACGGTCAGGTTCCTCAGGATGTGTCTGTAGAACAGGATTGTGGATTGTGTGTCTCTGGTGTCCAGACGGGAGTGTGTGTTTCCTGTATGACTGATTCTCAGACTGATCTACAGACACTTTGATGCTGATTTCTCGACGTGACTATAAATCTCTCTCTCTCTCTCTCTCTCTCTCTGTTTGAACTCTGGTTTCTGGCTGCTCTCCGTCACTCGCATGTGGATCTTATCACACTGCAAGCTTTCTATTGGCTCTGATCAACAAACAAATCATGCCAACTCTCTCTCTCTCTCTCTCTCTCTCTCTCTTGACACGCCCCCTCTTTATACTTTCAATTTTCAGCTGCTCTCACACACCTCTTTAGTGAACTTGCTCTTAATACTCTTCAGTTGTTAAGTGTTGTTTACAGAGAAATCTAACATGCATTGATGGGGTTTATGCTTGTAACCAAACAAAAAAATACCTTTGGCAAATAATTTGTTGTTTTGCTACAAGCATAAACCCCATCAATGCATGTTAGATTTCTCTGTAAACAACACTTAGCATCTTATGCCACTCTGCTTCTCAAGTAATGTGTTTTTTTTTAAAAGGGCTAGTTCACCCAAAAACTCACCCTCATGCCATCCCAGACTTAAATATTGATCAGTTTCTCACCCACAGATATCATATCACTTCATAAAACATGGATTAAACCACTGGAGTCTCATGGATTACTTTTATGCTGCGTTTATGTGCTTTTTGGAGCTTCAAAGTTCTGGTCACCATTCACTTGCATTGTATGGACCTACAGAGGTGAGATATTCTTCTAAAAATCTTCATTTGTGTTCTGTAGAAGAAGAAAGTCAAACACATCTGGAATGACATGAGGGTGAGTAAATAATGAGAGAATTTACGTTCCACGATATTTTAGATATTTTTATAAGCCTTTTTTTAAAGCTTGTATATACTGAGAAATAAATTATTTCAAATGTCCAAACTTTTGGCTGTGTGTGATGATGATAATAATAATAATAAGTAATATTTATGTAGCGCCTTTCTAAAACCAGGGTTGCTTTACAGAGCCAGAAAACAATTAAAGGAGGCAAAGGACAAAAACAATAACCAACAAAATGTAACAAAGTAACATCATTTAGAGTGAGGCGATCATAGATACAGTGCAAATGCAAAAGCATACATAAAATCAAATTAAAGAAATCCAAATCATATTAAGATGTGTGCAGAATCATGCATGACAACACCTGCCCTAACAATAATTTATTATGCATTTAATCATTTTTGGAATTTTTGTATGGTGTCTCTTGATTTCAATCTTTTTATGGAGGTAAGCCATTTGAAACATTTACAAACATTCTAACTATCCATTTTAAGTTATAACATACTTTAAATATACACATTTTGATGTACAATATAATTGGAGTTTAATATGTAATCTACAGTAAAATATGGCACATGCAATACAAGAAATAAAGTTAGACTAATTTTCCGCCTTTATCTAATTTGTCTCTGAACATAGGCGTGTGTAATATATATTCCCCCATATCGAATTGTCCCGTTCCTGATGTGATTTAGGCGCCACCTGCTGGACAGAGAGCAGCACTCGCAAACAACAACTGACTGTTCTTCAGAAAACAGACGTGATGAATACCTGACTCCGGACAGTTGATTTAATTCAAATGAATGCACACCTGAGCAGGGCTGTAGCAAGAAATACTGGCCCCCTGACTGTATATTGCTCTGGGCCCCTTTCACATGAAAAAATACCATTTAAAATATGTTGTGGGTCCCCCTAGACCTGTGGGCCCCTAGAGTCGTTACCACCTTTCACTACATTAACTACGGCCCTGCACCCGAGGTAGAAACGTGATGTGGCCACGAAATCTCAGGTGTTCTTCAATTAAGTAGTATTGGAAACAAAGGGGCTACATTTGATGAGGGTGATGGCAGATGTGTTTGAGACACTGGAAACTTGGTTTTCTTCTCTTGAGTCCCTTTATTTAATTTTGGAAAGTATTTACAGTCATAGAATATATTGTAAATGCAACAACCAAGAACATTTGAGTTGTACAGACAGACCGTTTCTGTTCTCTCCTCTAATAATCTTTGGATCTCAGGGATTTTCTCAAAAGCTAAACAGAATAAATAATTCATTTTAGTCCATAAATGGGCCACTATTGGTATCAGGTCATTATTTGACCTCTTGATCTTGTGACTGAAGCAGATATCAAGGGTAATTTGCATCTTCTGATGAAATGTCCATGAGCACATTATAATTTAGTACCATTCATACAATATTATCATCGTATATAGCATCCAGTGGCGGTTCTAGCTTGTATGGCGCCCTGGGTGAAACCCGCTTCAATGCGCCCCCGACATTGTTGACGGGGGGTTGGGGGGGGGGGTTGTATGGTGTCTTGGGCGAAACCCAGTTCAAACCCCCCAAAGTAGGGGGGGTGGTCTGTGAGGGTGCCTCTCCCCCCACAAGATGCCGCCCTGTGCAACTGCACGTCGCCCATGCCTAAATCCGCTACTGATCGCATCTATCGCAAACCTGCACAATAATTTAATCATGTGCAGGATATCAAAACATATCTATAATTAAAATTTCATAAGCTAAAATGTTCATTCTTGATATCAGCAATAAAATCACTACTAGTGAAAAATACTCATTTTTGATAATTAGGTTTGCACTAGTAATTCTCTATATAAAAAATGGTGGCATTACATTTATGATATTAATAATGGGTATTTTTACGAGTAATTTCAACAAGTAAAAAGCATAATTCTTGATATCTATGACTGCATTTTGACTATAAGAATTTCACAATGATCTGTCCTTTTAAAAATGTAATTACAGAAATTCCAAATGCACATAACAGCTTTGCTGTTTTTAATAGTGAAAATGATTATTTTTGATATCTTTACATTTATTCAACATGTTAGATTTGGTGTTTTTAAATATCTAAATTAAATTGGAGAGTAATTGAAAGATTTACTACTTACAATCACACCAAAGATATGTGAAATGAACATTGCCACGAGTGAAAGTCAAATTACAGATTCAAAAATGTACGCTTTTCCTAGTCATAATTCAATTGTTGATATCAGGAATGGACGTTTGCACAAGTACCAGAGCAATTACGGATATAAAGACGTACATAGCTGATATGTGAAACTTGAATTTTAATTGGTAAGAAATGAATTCTAGATATCTGTAATTGGTTTATGAACAGGCATGAATGACCGATCATTGTCAAAATTTGGTTACAGATATAAACGTTTTTTACTTGTTAATTTACTGTTTTTTTATATCAAGAATGAGTAATGATGCTAATTTTACAGTATATCAAAAATGAATGTTCTAGTATTTTCACGAAGTAATTCCATTGCTAATATCAAACATTACTGTAACATTTTAACAATAGTGAAAATTGAATTATAGATATCTAAAATGCATATCCTGCTCGTGATTAAATGTCCAAAGGGCTTGTCATAAACATCCATTCGTATCCATTCCAAATATTGCCATCCATATGTTAAGATCTATACATGACCTTCTGTACATACAGTATATCCATGTTACCGTCTATAAATTATTTTTTATACATTAATATTTAAACCTCATCACCTTACTGTCCATACATGAACATCCATTCGTGTAAAATTCAAATATGTTAAAACTTACACATACTTACAGAACATCCTGTACATATGTTCATACATTAACATGACATACTTTACCATCTATACATCATCATGTAATCAAGTAACGTACTACACAAACATCCATGGTTTATATGTTTATGGAGGGCGACAAACTTTCTGATTGATCCGTTACGGTTTATCGTGTGTTTTTGATTATCCCGGATTTATGCACAAATTTACAAAACATCCAGAGATAAATGAAGTTCTGAATTATAGTAGAAAAATAAATATACGAGGTGAGAAACCGCATCAAAGCGCTCATTCCAGAGGGACGTTATCTGTCATATACTGTCTAGTGCTTTCATACAAAAGTTTATATTGCAACAAACATTAGTACATGAGAATTTGGAGAAGTCTTAAATATTTGCTTTGTGTTCAGTTCGTAATGGGCAGCTGAAACTCCAGAAGTCCACTGATGTGCAGTTGAAATAGCTTTTCTGGAAGGCTTGTGTAAATTCGAGTTGTTGAAGAAGTCCAGAATGCCTCGACATCACACGAAAGAGGCGACGAGGGAAAAAAACGAAATGTTGAAAAATACCTCTGCTCCCGGGACATGCAGTGAGCGCTCAACTGGTCTGGTGTTAATAATGGCGAGCAGTAGATAGATGAACAGATGGGCTGCTCCTTTAATCCCCGAGCAGAAGCGTAACGTCATGTTTGTGTGATTATACAAGACGCATCAGTCACATAACAGAAGCTGAAAAACACAAACAACATCAAACTCCATTAAAAACACTGAGCACACACTTTTCAGGAGCTTCCATTCTGGAAGTATTTTTCAGTTTTTACATTGGCATTTTACATTTTTTTAATAAAGATTTCGAAACTAACCAGCTCGGAGATGAATCTCAACATTATGCAGCAAAAAAAAAATTCGTTACAAAAATATAAAAGCATAAACCTGCGTTATGCATTATAAAATCAATGTAAAAAATATATATATATCTATGATCTCTGTCTTGCATAAATTCAACCTCATTACTAAAATAAAAAAACTTTTTTTTTTTTTTGGGAGAGGGGTGGGACATTTTAGGTATGTTGCTTATAAGAATCATTGTGTAACAATGCAAAGAAATTATTGCAAATAGGCTTCTTGGGGGCCTCTCAGCGTATCTCAGCGAGTATTGACGCTGACTATCACCCCTGGAGTCGTGAGTTTGAATCCAGGGCGTGCTGAGTGACTCCAGCCAGGTCTCCTAAGCAACCAAATTGGCCCAGTTGCTAGGGAGGGTAGAGTCACATGGGGTAACCTCCTCGTGGTCGTGATTAGTGGTTCTCGCTCTCAATGGGGCGTGTGGTAAGTTGTGTGTGGATCGTGGAGAGTAGCATGAGCCTCCACATGCTGTGAGTCTCCGCGGTGTCATGCACAACGAGTCATGTGATAAGATGCGCGGATTGACAGTCTCAGAAGTGGAGGCAACAGATTCGTCCTCCACCACCCGGATTGAGGCGAGTCACTACGCCACCATGAGGACTTATTGGGAATTCCAAATTGCAGAGAAAAAAAAAATAAAAGTGGTAGTGACAGGATATGTATTTCTTCATTACAAGACAAATGAGAACTATATTGCACTGATCTTCTGTGTGACTGGTGAATTATCAGTATCACGTGTGTGTACACATACAGTACATATTACACATGCTATTTCTTACTCAGTGTGGCGCTGATGTTTCAGTGTTTGATTTACATTTGACATTGTTATTTGATCAAGCAGCAACATGGAAGTAAACTATAGCAAGTTTAACATATGAACACTGCATGATAAGACTATTGTCATTTGTGTGACTACTGTAATTATGTAAGTTGTGCATCTATTTACACTCAATAAGTGCCTGTGAAAATACATATGTGTATCTAATGTGTATCTTATGTGTAGCTCAAGATGTGTTTGACAGTCAGTGAGGAAGTAATGAATCCTGCTCTAGATTTGTCGCATCATCTCTTTGATGTATGGAAAATAAAACATCAAAATATATTAGAATATTCTATGATTTTCAAATGGTCTTGAAAATGTGACACTATCTGGGCATTTTGTTGATCCATTAGTGATAGATATTTGTGCTGGGTCGCTAAAGACCCGAGTATGTAATAACGTTTGGCTGAACACCCATGCATTTAAATGTACCTTGTTTTAAGGATTTTTAACTAGAAACCAAAATGAAATTATTTTTTTTTTTCTTGCTTCAAATCAAATGTTGCACATTGAAAGTATTGTTGTGCACAATGTCCATTACTCACCTTCCACTCAGACCCTAGAAAAGATTCTTGCTTTTCTGTGAAGAAATAATCCACAAAAGAGAGAAACAGTGAATCATTCAGCACAGAAACAACTATGAAATGAGCATTCAAAAGATTTATCTCAAAACACCACACACACAAAGCCTTGAACATCATCTAAAATCATCTCTAGAGGTTATTTATGGAACAGTATTCTGTGCTTAGTCATAGCAGTTTACTTATTTACTCACCCTATTGTTGTTCCAAACCCATATGTTTTTATGCAACACAAAAGGAGAATTTTTGAAAAATCTTTATGCCGCTCTTTTCCACACAGTTATAGTTATAGTGAACACAACTCTCAAATCAGTAGTCAATATAACAACTTTAGCAAGTCATTCAGCAGTTTAGGTCATTATTCACTGAACATGTTTCATGTTCTACGATTTGGAACAACATGAGGGTGAGTGAATGACAGAATTTTCATTTTTGGGCGACTATCCCTTTAAGACAGATCTATGCTAAATAAATGCACTAACACCAGTTGAAAAAAATAACACACGCGAGTGCATTTATAAAAATCCTGTTTCATATGGATCGCCACACAAAATCAAAACATTTGTCTGCCAGACTTACCACAAAAATCAGCTTCAGCTTTTCCTGTTTCACAACTTCAAAACAAAATTGACAAACCAGAATAAAAGCAGAACACACAGAAAAACCAGTGCAGGACAGGAAAAACATGAAAGAATAACAAGAGATGTGATGGAAAATAAGGTGTCTTTAATTTAAACAGACATGCAGCAAAACAAAAGAGGTAAACAAAGACCTAAGGGGTGCAAAACAGAATAGTGACATGATGACACTGAAGACAAAAACATCCATAAACCCATCTGATTTCTGTCACACCAGCAGGCGCTTCATATTTTGACTATCAGTATCAAGTCTGATCCACATTGAGTTTATTCTGGACAAGAACGACCCAGACAGGAAAACACAGACTGACTGATTGTAAAGCACAGTTACAGTTCATTTTATTTGTATGTGCCATTTAGGGGTGGGATTATCTGAAATAGATTGACAAAATAATAAACTAGCCTGATGAAAAAAATCATTTAAATAACGGCACGGCAGCAGGATCAGAAATTAATGGGGAACTGAAGCAAAAAAGCCAGTGAAACTGACAAAACTGTCCCTGAAATTCAAAATATAGGGGCAAAAAATGCTCTATTTATTTGTAACATCTGATACATTTAAATTTTTTAAATTCTAATCATCATAAATATCACAGAATATGATTTGATGCTAATTTAAAATTTATGGGTAACGGCCTTTTTTTTTAATTTTCTCCCCAACTTGGAACGCCCAATTCCCAATGCGCTCTAAGTCCTCGTGGTGGCGTAGTGACTCAATCCGGGTGGCGGAGGACGAATCTCGTTTGCCTTCACGTCTGAGACCGTCAATCCGCGCATCTTATCACGTGGCTTGTTGAGCACGTTACCGTGGAGACGTTGCGCATGTGGAGGCTTCACGCTATTCTCCGCTGCATCCACGCACAACTCGCCCCACCGAGAGCGAGAACCACATTATAGTGACCACGAGGAGGTTAACCCATGTGACTCTACCCTCCCTAGCAACCGGGCCAATTTGGTTGCTTAGGAGACCTGGCTGGAGTCACTCAGCACACCCTGGATTTGAACTCACGACTCCAGGTGTGATAGTCAGCGTCAATACTCGCTGAGATACACAGACCCCTGGGTAACAGCCTTGTTGAATTAATTTGGAATTTAATAAATGTATTAAATTGAAGTATTTTACATAAAGATGACACTCAATGCCTTCATATAGATAAAACAATGCCCCTAAAAATCTGATTCTGGGTCAGATATTGCCCTGTACGCTAAAATGTCATTTTCATAACAAAATGCCATCTAATTAAATTTACAAATTCTTAAAATAAAATGTAAAAAAAAATATTAATAATTGTTTTTGGTTAAATGACTATTTTGGTTATGATACTGAAATGCTTAAATCTTAAAAATAGGCAAAAATATTCTTTGAGTGTAATAAAACTTTAATTTCTGATCCTGCGCAGCCCATTTCTGTTCATCCAAAAGTAACAAGTATTGATTATTTCACAAATGCAACTCTAAAAAGCACATGAGAATATGCCGTTTTACTTGTGTGAATCTAGTTTACTAGCTACCAAGTGTCTCAATAAAACTGTTTCATGGTGCACTTATATTCACTTTTGTGATGCTAATTTGTGAAATCTGTGCTTTCCAGTTTCAAGTGCAATATATGCGGTTCAAGACCAGCGGAGACTTGAAGTCCCTGAGAGTAAGAGTGTGTGTGTGTGTTAAGAGTCCAGCTGCAGTTGTGTGATGCGAGCGCAGCAGTGCTTAGATCGCCGTTTCCAGTCGTTTTACCTTTTTCTTGGCCTGCAGCATCTCCTGGTAGGCACTGGATCTAATGAAGCGACTGTAAGAGTCACTCTTCATGAGTTTGTAGATGTGCTCCTGACAGATGAATAACATTAGTTATAAACAGTCATGTGATATGTTTCAAATGATTCATTAGAACCCAACTCCGATGAAAGGTCACAGATCAACAATACTGCAGCAGTGTAATCAGACCTGAGCATCTTCGAAAGCGTAGCGTCCGGGATCTTTCACGTTCCGTGTGGTTTTTTCGTAACTCTTGGAGTCGACGTTGATGGCACTCGGAGCTCCAGGTGCAAGAAACTCTTCCCAGATCTCCTGCACCCTGCTGGGCACCTCATGGATCGGACGCTTCTTCAGTTCCTGGACGGCCAGCCAAAATCTGCACATAAAACACGCTCTTATAAAAGCCATACATGCCCACAATATACCCAGAACACACCTTGATAAAACCAGTGTTTGGAAGTAGTTAACTAAAAGTAGCGAAACTACTAACTTTAATGAAAAATGTTGTTGTGTGACAGTAGTTGAGCTATTTTAACAATAGTGAAAACTGCTTCAGCACTGGAGTCGAGGGAGTAATCAAACACACTCACCTGAACCGTCCTCTCTCATGTAGCGCTGAGAAAACTGAATCACTGAAGTGAGTAGACTCTTTCAAACAGTGAGAACCATTAAAATAAGCAAATTACTTGTATTTAGTGTTGTGAATGGTGATTCATTTAAGTAAATCAGTTCTTTCAGACGGTTCATGTAAATAAACCAGTTAAAATAAACGATTTACTTGTATTTAGCGTCGGGAACTATTTAAGTGAATCAGTTCTTTCAGATGGTTCATGTAAAGGAATTGGTAATAATAAACGATTTACTTGTATTTAGCGTCAGGAACTCATTTAGGTGAATCGGTTCTTTCAGACGGTTCATGTAAAGGAATTGGTAAAAATAAACGATTTACTTGTATTTAGCGTCAGGAACTCATTTAGTTCATTTAAGTGAATCGGTTCTGTCAGACGGTTCATGTAAATGAATTGGTAAAAATAAACGATTTACTTGTATTTAGCGTCGGGAACTCATTTAGTTCATTTAGGTGAATCGGTTCTTTCAGACGGTTCATGTAAATGAATTGGTAAAAATAAACGATTTACTTGTATTTAGCATCAGGAACTCATTTAGTTCATTTAAGTGAATCGGTTCTTTCAGACGGTTCATGTAAATGAATTGGTAAAAATAAACGATTTACTTGTATTTAGCGTCAGGAACTCATTTAGTTCATTTAAGTGAATCGGTTCTTTCAGACGGTTCATGTAAATGAATTGGTAAAAATAAACGATTTACTTGTATTTAGCGTCAGGAACTCATTTAGTTCATTTAAGTGAATCGGTTCTTTCAGACGGTTCATGTAAATGAATTGGTAAAAATAAACGATTTACTTGTATTTAGCATCAGGAACTCATTTAGTTCATTTAAGTGAATCGGTTCTTTCAGACGGTTCATGTAAATGAATTGGTAAAAATAAACGATTTACTTGTATTTAGCGTCAGGAACTCATTTAGTTCATTTAAGTGAATCGGTTCTTTCAGACGGTTCATGTAAATGAATTGGTAAAAATAAACGATTTACTTGTATTTAGCGTCAGGAACTCATTTAGTTCATTTAAGTGAATCGGTTCTTTCAGACGGTTCATGTAAATGAATTGGTAAAAATAAACGATTTACTTGTATTTAGCATCAGGAACTCATTTAGTTCATTTAAGTGAATCGGTTCTTTCAGACTGTTCATGTAAATGAATTGGTAAAAATAAACGATTTACTTGTATTTAGCATCAGGAACTCATTTAGTTCATTTAAGTGAATCGGTTCTTTCAGACGGTTCATGTAAATGAATTGGTAAAAATAAACGATTTACTTGTATTTAGCATCAGGAACTCATTTAGTTCATTTAAGTGAATCGGTTCTTTCAGACTGTTCATGTAAATGAATTGGTAAAAATAAACGATTTACTTGTATTTAGCGTCAGGAACTCATTTAGTTCATTTAAGTGAATCGGTTCTTTCAGACTGTTCATGTAAATGAATTGGTAAAAATAAACGATTTACTTGTATTTAGCATCAGGAACTCATTTAGTTCATTTAAGTGAATCGGTTCTTTCAGACGGTTCATGTAAATGAATTGGTAAAAATAAACGATTTACTTGTATTTAGCGTCAGGAACTCATTTAGTTCATTTAAGTGAATCGGTTCTTTCAGACGGTTCATGTAAATGAATTGGTAATAATAAACGATTTACTTGTATTTAGCGTCAGGAACTCATTTAGTTCATTTAAGTGAATCGGTTCTTTCAGACGGTTCATGTAAATGAATTGGTAAAAATAAACGATTTACTTGTATTTAGCATCAGGAACTCATTTAGTTCATTTAGGTGAATCGGTTCTTTCAGACGGTTCATGTAAAGGAATTGGTAAAAATAAATGATTTACTTGTATTTAGCATCAGGAACTCATTTAGTTCATTTAAGTGAATCGGTTCTTTCAGACAGTAACCCTTATGAAAATTAACCATGGTTTTACTATAAAAAATTTGTTTTGGCATAAACCATTGTTTTGATATAGTAATACAGTAGTAACCATGACTGAAGCAAACAAGGTTAATTACTGAATAAATACCATGATTAAAATATTGGTTACTGTAGTAAAACTATGGTTAATTTTCAAAAGGAAATGTCACCCTATTTAAATATATCTAGTTATATCTCTAAAGGAAATATTTTTAAATAGTTTCAATATAGTTATCTACTTTTTGTAAGAATCTTTTAGTGTAGCTAACTACTTTTATAGAATGACTTTATAAAAGCCGAACACACCCGAAACATACAGAGAAACATCCAGAAATCCCTAAACAGTGAAACAGAACTTAAAATGGTCAAGTTCTATTGGATGGGCAGAACAGGAATGGAAACTGATGTTGTGCTGAAGAGTTTCATAGCTCAATCTGCTTCCTCACATCAAACTGAACACTTTCCTTAAATTGTTGTTCTTTTTAGAACAAGCATGGAAACAGAGTCTTTCTGAGCCACTTGCATGAAATCAGCTGGAATGAAGATGTGTGTGCTGATGTTCTCCAGCGGTGAGGTTACCTCAGGTTCTCTGAGCTGAACTCTGATTCAAGAAACTTCAGGAACTGTTCTCTTCCAACTGGATCCTTCAAAACCTCATTGAATCCGAAACCCCAACGCTTCACCCTCTGCTGTCCAGGTTCCTTACTGAGAGACAGAAAGCGAGACGTCAATGTTCTGTCATCTTTAACACTGCACTCTCACTGTATTAATGTTTAGTGATGTTGAATCTCTTCACTGTCAGCTACAGCTCGTCAAAACCGTCCTCTCCTTTGACTGGAGATCAGTTTATCCTCATTCAGGGCAGATCAGAAACAAACACACGACAAAAATATACTTAATTCAAGATATATTCTTTGTCTTGTGGCCCAGGTGTACTTTGTTTCTCTGGGTTCTCACTCGACCCCATTGCCTTTCAAAATATACTTTTTTGACCACAAGTGCATACGAATGCGTTCGACACATGCACACTGCCACTGCAATATGATACTTTTTTAGTACAGTCAACGGCAGATGCATGCGGCAACGATGCGCATTGACAAGGAAAGTCCGTGTTTTGAGAGAATCTGGACAGTCCGCTCTGACTGTGCTGATGACGAAATTTGCGATCAGCAACACAAAGTATACTTTGGCTATTATCTCACGCAATTTTGCTTCATGTAAATTTCTTGTTTAAAGCAAGTTTCATTTTTTTTCAGTCACTTTATTTGAATATATCTGAACATTTTGGAATGCCCAATTCCCACTACTTAGTAGGTCCTCGTGGTGGCGCAGTTACTCACCTCAATCTGGGTGGTGGAGGACAAGTCTCAGTTGCCTCCGCTTCCGAGACCGTCAATCCGTGCATCTTATCACGTGACTCGTTGTGCATGACACCGCGGAGACTCACAGCATGTGGAGGCTCATGCTACTCTCCGCGATCCACGCACAACTTACCACACGCCCCATTGAGAGCGAGAACCACTAATCACGACCACGAGGAGGTTACCCCATGTGACTCTACCCTCCCTAGCAACCGGGCCAATTTGGTTGCTTAGGAGACCTGGCTGGAGTCACTCAGCACACCCTGGATTCAAACTCACGACTCCAGGTGTGATAGTCAGCGTCAATACTCGCTGAGATACCCAGACCCCCTAAAAAAAATATACTGTCTTTTATAACAAATTCTAAATATGTTTTTTACTGAACTGATGTTTTTGATTACATCATTCACAATGCTTCATGGGATTGTAGTTCATTTACTCATAAAAGATGTTAAGACTACCGACTAGTGTCTTTTGTTCTGATTTTCACATCTGCTTCAATTTCAAATCCAAGTTTGTAATGTTGTGATTCACCTTAGAGCTGGCTGGTTTGGTTCATGGTGCACAACTCTTTTATTTTTACTCCTTTGGAGAAAATCTGATAAACACTTCTGGAGTCAAGGCCACTGAAAAAGTGTGTCATCACGGTTACGCTCGACTGTGATCCCTAGAATAAATACTACAGTATGCTGCACAAACTCTATCCAAAGAAATGAGAGAACCTGAAGATATCAACGAGTGCATTTACACGATTATGCCTAATAAACTGATAACTTGTGTGGTCATGTGAATGCATTAAACGGCGTTCCTTTATCATTGTAAGATCATACACAGCGTAAGAATAAACTGATCAGCATGGGTCGATTTTGCAATGCATGTAAACACCTTCATACTTACTGACTCATCCAATGTGTGCACGTATTGAGCGCATGCCTCCGCAGTTTGAATTACGTGATTATTTCAAATGACATGTAAACGTAGATTTCTTGCTCTGTCTGATGTTTTGGAGTAATCAGTGTATTTCTGTGCATGTAGACAGGCTCAATGACAGGGGGAAAATACTGTCAAACCAAACCTAAAACACACACACACACACCTGGCCTCCAGCTCCCAGGACGTGTTGTCATCAGTGATCCAGGGGTTTGAAGGTTCTGGTGTTGTGAAGAACGGATCATACTCCATATACTGCTCGGAGAAACTCAGCAAACTACACAAACACACAAATCTCAGGAAACAAATAACAACAACAAATATTAACAGAGTAACTGTAGTTGAATGCACTCACCTCTCTGCAACTTTAGACATTTTTAACCGATGTCTGTCTAACTGCGCTTGCCAAAATTGTATCTGAAAGAGAGCCCGTGACCACAAACATGAACATTCATTAACCAATCAGCAATCAAGAGATCTGATGAACTGCCCTCACTGCGTCATGGTTACCATATGTTTGTTTTATCACAAGGAACAGCACTGTAACTGCAATTCAAACCTGTGACCGTAACATCAGCTGCCAACACTCATAACCATTACGCTTCCACCTGTTAGTGTTTTGTGTGTGTGAGTCTGCAGTGGGTGTGTGTTCACACTGTTTAACTGTGTCTTTTCTCACTATCAGCTCATTAAAACAGTGTCGTGCAGATTTAATGTGAAGACAAGCTAATTTTAGTCTGTTTTAACTATGAAAAATGTTCTTATAAATAAGTAACTAGAGCTTATTGCATTCATTTCTCAGCTGCGGACAGATGCAGAGAATAAAATCTCTCAGTGTGGTGATGATAGATTGAGGATATTCAATTTCTGGATATTTTTAACTTATTTACACATCTTTGTTTCAGTTCTCATGCAGGTACTAAACTCAATTACAACAACAACAAAAATGATGTTTTAGCTCATGGAAGAGGATGTGTGCTCAAAGCCTCGGACTTACTGAATTAAATTCTGTACTGTAGTTTTTAATGTTTAGCATTAACCATGAATGACCATCAGAATGAAATGAGCACATAAACGGAGGCAAACAGGAGTGTTTCTGCCGTTCTCTTTGCCTCTACACAATGTAGCTTCTGTGTATGTGTGTGAGAGAGAGTGTGTGATAGTGTGTGTGTGCGTGTGTGTGAGAGTGTGTGTGTGAGAGAGTGTGTGTGTGTGTGAGAGAGAGTGTGTGATAGTGTGTGTGTGTGCGTGTGTGAGACAGAGAGAGTGTGTAATAGTGAGTGTGTGTGTGTGTGAGAGAGAGTGTGTGTGTGTGAGAGTGTTTGTGTTTGTGTGTGTGTGTGTGTGAGAGTGTGTGATAGTGAGACAGCGTGTGTGTGTGTGTGAGAGAGTGTGTGTGTGTGTGTGTGATAGTGAGTGTATGTGTGTGTGTGTGTGTGTGTGAGAGAGTGTTTGTGTGTGTGTGTGTGTGAGAGAGCGTGTGTGTGTGTGTGAGAGTGTGTGATAGTGAGACAGCGTGTGTGTGTGTGTGAGAGAGTGTGTGTGTGTGTGTGTGTGTGTGAGAGAGAGTGTGTGTGTGTGTGTGGGAGAGAGAGTGTGTGTGTGTGTGTGTGTGTGTGTGAGAGAGAGAGTGTGTGTGTGAGAGAGTGTGTGTGGGAGAGAGAGTGTGTGTGTGTGTGTGATAGTGAGTGTATGTGTGTGTGTGTGTGTGTGGGAGAGAGTGTGTGTGTGTGTGTGTGTGTGTGTGTGAGAGTGTGTGTGGGAGAGAGAGTGTGTGTGTGTGTGGGAGAGAGAGAGTGTGTGTGTGTGTGTGTGTGTGTGAGACAGAGAGAGAGAGAGAGAGAGAGTGTGTGTGTGTGTGTGTCACCTGATGGCGTAGCTCCTCCTCTGTGGGCTCTTTGACTTCAGGTGTGGCCGTGTGAGTCGGACTGTGACAGCGGATGTCATTCTGTAGACCGTATACTGACTGCACAGAGACACAGATTACAGTTTGTAAAACTCTTTGAAAGATTCTCAGTGTCACTAACTTTCAAGTCATCTTGATATGCATGTGCATTACTTATTTGCATATTCATGACACTGACTTGAAGAATAGAATTTATAGGCTTGACGAGATTATTATAAAAACACCAGATTGCGATTATTTGATTTAATGCTGATTATATTACTATACAAATAAGGGAATTTTAAGCATATATATAGAAATGCCACGAACGTCTCGTTTTGTGTCTCCCTTTCTGGTGTTATTACATTATGTGAGCACTCCAAATGAACTCACCAACCTTAAGAGAGCCTTAAAAAAAACGTGTGAAAGTGTAGAATTTAGGAAAGAAATTTAATTTAATTTAATTAAATTATATTATGATACATATTATTTTTTTATGTTATGTATTTTATATAAGTATTCAGGTTGGTTGG
The DNA here is from genome assembly GCF_019703515.2 of Myxocyprinus asiaticus. Lineage (NCBI taxonomy): Eukaryota > Metazoa > Chordata > Actinopteri > Cypriniformes > Catostomidae > Myxocyprinus > Myxocyprinus asiaticus. The sequence continues at coordinate 779,055 of NC_059379.1, read as the reverse complement.
TCCTAAAAGCAACAGTGTAAAGGTTAAGTTGACCTAAAAGAGAGATATATTTTAAGAATTTGGAAATATTTTTATATCATAAAATATCATTCTACCTTTGTGCAAGTTTACAGCCTTTAAGGAAATCATATATCCCTATTTTATTATATGATTCTAAGTTCAATATGAATAAATGAATTCTTGAGGATGACAATTAATCATCACAAGCCCTAAAACAGACAATTAATACCACAGCATTGTTGAATTCTTCATTCTGTTCAGTTGACAGCTTTTCATTTTTAGATTAATGTTCTATATTACCGCACAGCTATGAAGTAGTTCCAGTTTTATTATCCACACAGTTCAACAACATCACAAACCTAAAGAACCGCTGCTTCATATTTGACTGTGTCTCATAATTACTGTCACATTTTCCCACTCCTAAACATCACATAAACATTGGTCACTATACATGTCAGTCAGACGGTCTCTTCCTGTCTAAGTGGCCGGTTCTAGACCAGAATAAACTACAATGTGGACCAGACTTCACGCTAATACTCAAAAGTCTGGACACTGAAACTATTTTGATCATAATCTTTTCAGCTCATCCAGGACATGGAGATATTTAGTCCCAGTCCAGTGTTACAGGACTGAAATGCTGTTTCCAAAGTGTGTGTGTTTGTTTACCTTCCGTGTTTTGTGTGGCTGCTTCATCCGTGAAGATTTCTTTATGTCTGCTTCAGTAGTGTTCACACAGCCAGGCTTCAATAAACACACACACACACACAGGTCAAAATTAAGAATGGCATTCTTGTGTGTTATCCACAAACAGATTTAACTCTGCCACTAAAATTGTAAAACATTTTGAAAATTCTCTAATAAGTTTGTCAGCGTTGATATTGTGAGACGTGTGATGCACTAATGAAATCATGCTGCTGCTTGCACACAGTCAAAGGTGTGAGAAATAATGAGATTATAATTTAATTCTTCCTTTTGACTCTTCAGAGTGATTATGCAGAAGCCAAAACACCATTTCCCAAAGAATGTGTGTGTCTTTCAACAACACACTTCATTTTTAGACATTAACCAGAGTATGCTAATGAGAGAATGAGGAAGAGATGCTTCACAAGGACACTGTGTGTGTGTGTGTGTGTGTGTGTGTGTGTGTGCGCGCACATATGCGTATCTTTAAAATGGACAAAAAGTGTAAGAGCAGCATTATAATTCATGCAAATGAACAGTGATATGGCAAAAACTTTTAAATTCATTATTCAATAAAAAAGAGGAACAGAAGGAGAATATATATACACACACACACACACACATACAAACACATGTTGGTATCACACACACACACATACACATGTCGGTATCGCACACACACACATTCACACACTCACATGTTGGTATCACACACACACACACATGTTGGTATCACACACATACATACACACACACGTTGGTATCACACATACACACATGTTGGTATCACACACACACATATACACACATGTTGGTATCACACACACACACACACACACACACACACACACTCACATGCTGGTATCACACACACACAAACATGTTGGTATCACACACACATACACACACACACGTTGGTATCACACACACACACACATGTTGGTATCACACACACACACACACATGTTGGTATCACACACACACACACACACACAACAACAACAACAACCACCATTCGCCACTAAGTGGTGGTGACGTCACCACGATGCTTGTGCCAGGCTATGTGCACCTTGAGGCCACGTGAAGTGTCGAAAGCCCGCTGGCAGAAGGTCACGGGGCAGACCCAGATGCCACGGGTCGACTGACTGAGATGACTGGCTGATGGACCACCTGTGCCCCCTACTGTGCCAACTTGCTGTGCTTTAGCCACCCGACGCTCCGCTCGTTGTTGTGAGTGTCACTCCTCCGCCCTCCGTTGTTGTTGGAGGGCGACTGCCTCCAACTGCCCAGTAGCGTCCTTCACGATCCTCCTCCACAGAGGCCAATCTTGACACCGCTGGTACCAATCAGTGGCAAGGCCACTCAGCTCCAGATCCTCCCATACCACATCCCATAAATGTGCTGCGCCCATTTAGCCCCCGTCAATCCGGCCGAACAAAAGCTGTTTAGGCATACGGTGGCTGGGCATGCGGGCTACATGGCCCAGCCAACGCAGCCTTGCCTGCCGGAGGAGCTCACCGATGGGACTTTGTCCAGATCTTTCAAGGATTGGTGAGCTCCTCCATAGGCAGGTCAGCCTAAATGTTTCTAACCGGCGAAGATGTTCCATTAACGGGGTCCACGTTTCACAAGCGTAGAGAAGGGAGGGAACGACCGTGGCTGAGAAGACCTGAAGCTTCGTGCAGAGCAACAGACCAGGTAGCTTCCACACAGCGTCACACAACCGATGAAAAGATAATGCCGCACGACACACACATACACAGACACATACACACACAAACACAGCATTCCTTTACAATCTAATGTTAAATCTTTGCTGAAGTGCATTTGTTCAGTGTGATTGACTCACCACCGGTCTGTGTACGTCCCAGAATGCTCGCTCCTGACTGTCCAAAATCTTACGCTCAATTTTGTCCCGTTTTTTGTCCACTCTGATGGGAGAGAGAAGCTGATGTGAAATACAGAGTTCTGTCTCTTTAAATATGCTAATAAAGTTGTGTATAATTTATTTTTCCTGAATAATGAATTAGCTTTTGTATTCAGAAGTGGGTCTGTGCAACATATAATTTGTGTGACACGAGACAATTACAGCCAATCAGTCAAATGTACTTGATGTTTAACACAGTTAGGTAAAGCAGGATTTTGGACCAATAGCGCAACGCAACGGAAATCGAAACCAAGCATCTGACTAAATTTAGTGTCACTTATCGCTTGTCACAGTCACGGCTGGTTAGGACAAGAGCTCAGAATAGCACGGAAGATAGCTTTGACACTTTGTGTCCAATTGCATCATGCATACTCTATATATATATATATATAGGATATGGTGACAGGGTTGCCAACAGTAAATGCAACTTATCATATAATCATACATACTGTAGTGAGGATAGCAAAGGTAACTTTAAAAGGGTGCAGAAAACTCTCTGTTGACATCAAACACTCAAACAATTCATCTGTCACTTTGTAAATGCTCATCAAATTAAATGGATGTATGACATGAACAGAATTACACAAGAAAATACCACCCAGACTACATTAAATACACATTCACTTGCAACGAGGATAAACATGTATGTGTTGACTACTGAGTAACAGTAGACACTCATGATAATGAAGTGTGATCTGATCTGAGATCTGTTACTGACTTCGCTTGTGCTTCTGCTTGCATAAATATAAACTCCCATTTTCGTGCAAAAGCTCTCTGGAGTCTCGCCAAACTCTCCTGCAACACACACACACACACACACACAAATGAACTGAGATGTTTCGGAGAATGAGATCTTCTTTCGTTATTTCATATGATACAGATCATAAACCAGAGAAAAGATAAGAGGCACTTACAGCTTCATAATCAGCCAACTCCAGACGAGCTTTATTTTGCATTGTTCGTTTGCAGAGATAAACGGCTGCAAAGAGAAACAGACATTTATTTATTTATTTATCATAAATGGACATGAGATATTGATTTGAGTTTAAATGATTTCATTAGCTTACAGATTGCACAGTGATAGAAGAAGCAGGAAAGACAACTCACAATACTCACACCACTAGATGGCGGCATTGACCAATCAGAGACCCATGTAACAATTTGTGATAACAACTGTCTGACTGTATATAATCCCATTCTACCCAACTACATGATTAAGTAGTTTTGTAATCATTTTGTGCAGATCTGTGGTGCGGGCACAGTGCCCGTGGGTGTCAGATAGGAAGATGTTTTGATGAGCCAAGATAGACAATTTTACCATTAAATATAACATTTTCACCTCTGAATTTAATTTGTAGTACAACAATCATGCTGCCACTTTGTACCAACAATGTGGTCATAATTTATTGATTTAGGCCTAATTATTTATTCATTCCTTTATTTATCTGAAATTATATAATGATATATTGTTTAACATTAGATAGCCTAATTAAAACCTATAACTGAAAGACCTATATAATTCTATTAGACTTAAATACAAATATACTAAATGTTAAATGAAAGTATCTTGGTCACATTACTGCTGCATAAAGTGTAAGAATCTCAACATTAAGTGTGTTAAATTGTATGGATTGTAATCTCGCGACTGTCCTGCAGGAGTCTGCATAAGTCGGTTTCCTTACGATGCTCTCAGCTTTCTACGATTACTCCAGACAACTCGTAGATCTATGACGATTTCCAAGTACTAAGTTATGATGTTTTGGGAAACAGCTCTTAATTCTAAGAAGATTCGTACGATAGTTTCAATGATCTTACTACGATACATTTGGGAGTTGTGCGTGGATGCCGCGGAGAATAGCATGAAGCCTCCACGCGCCATGTCTCCACGGTAATGCGCTCAACAAGCCACGTGGTAAGATGCGCGGATTGACGGTCTCAGACGCTGAGGCAACTGAGATTCGTCCTCCGCCACCCGGATTGAGGCGAGTCACTACACCACCACGAGGACTTAGAGCGCATTGGGAATTGGGCATTCCAGATTGGGGAGAAAATCTATGTAACGGTGAAGATAAGCATAAACGCGTGAGTATTGTCAATGAAAGTGGTATGAGTGAGTTGCTAAAAAACAAATCGCTCTGTACTGTTGTGTGTGATGCAGATCATTTTTCATTGTCCCATCCTAAATGAATAGAAAGTCAACAGTATGATGAATAATGGTCAGCTGACACTCATTCATTGAACTGTTGATGTATGAACCATTTACCAAAGTTACCATAGTTTGTGCCAAAATACCATCGTTTCTGCAATAATTGTTACTGAAATACATATAGTTCAATGGACTGCAGTTCAATGGTATTTTTGGCAGAAACTATGGTTGCCATGGTACATGTTTGTAGGTGTTACAAAATACAACGCTTTCCCGTTCAAACTGGATGCAATTGATTTTTTCAGTTTTAACATATATATTGTTTTATTCCTACAATTTGAAAGTGTGCATGTGTGTGTGCATGTTCAAATGTAAGAGTTTGTCTGTATCACATTGTCATTTATAGTATGGGTCCCAGGTAAACACAAAATGTCATATTTGGGTACTGCTTTAGTGCATACAAATTCAAATGTGTCTCTGGGATTAAAAATAATGGAGCAGGTCACTTATATTCATCATGTATTCATAAAGGAAGACTAAAGCAATGAAAGAGAGAGTGTGTGTGTGCGCATGCATGTGTGTGTGTGTGTGCGCGTGCATGCGTGAGTGTGTCTGCGTGCATGTGTGAGTGTGTGTTCTTACCATAGTCAGTGTTTTCTGGTTCCCAGCAGTTTGATGGCCAGAAGTATGGAGTCTGTTATAAACACACAAAAGGAATGGACTCAGTGATGATTCATACTGCAGCAGTGAATGATGGGTAATTCTGTGTCATCAGGTCAATGTTAGTTGTGTCTTCTCATGTCCAAACACTCATAAAATAAACTTTTGTCTTCCATGAACATTAAATCATGTTTCATTCAACCAGACTGTTGAATGAGTCCCTCACGTGACAGACAGATTGAGATCAATGACAGAGAGACCGGTAACAGACATGACTGTAATCAATGATGTGAATGAGATCATATGAGACAGTCTCATCCAGTCACAAGAGAGTGTCACCTGAAAGCGGTAGAATGTTCCGTCATCCTTCAAAGTGAGGACGTGATCTGATATGGGGAAGAAATAACCGTGAGCCGCCATCAGTGTTCCCAGATGAAGAGCCTCCACTGAAATACACACATCATATCACATAATAACACACTCAGGGTCACCGAGCAGCACATGAATGTAAAACTGAATTAATATTTCTTTTTACAATTTTTATCTGACTGTAAAGAACAGAGAGGATATTAAAAGACACATTATTCAATGAAAGTGGAGTGCAGGATCTCATCTGTGATCGACACACATTACACAGAATGCAACAAGGCGATTTTCCATATATTCCAATATTTACATTTCTAAAAGCTAAATTCAAGCACTTCAAGGACCTTGTAAACAGTGTAGAAAAAAGCGCAATGGGTTAAAATCAAGCGATAGAGAGATTATGATGTTTGGCATTCATTTATGTGCACATGAACAGAAAACAATGTTGCAAATTTTTAAACATCGAATTTTGCTTTGATATGGCTCGTCATTTTTTAGTTCACAATATATTCGATATTCGATATATCGTCCCATCCCTACTCATTTAATATGTTCAGTTGATTTTTGATGTTGTATTTAGAGCTTTTTTTTAATTGTTTAAATTTCAAGTACCCCTTTCAATTAAAATGAAGAAAATTTGTATAAAAACAATTGACCTTTAGCTAAGCTCCACCCTCCTTGGTTACAGTTGCTCGCTCTGACATGCATTGCATTCCACATGTTTACTATAGCTTCTTCCGTCAGCAGTGAGGGATTCACATGTGATAAACGTAAGGAATTAGTCAGGCTGACGGAGAAGGTTAATGAGTTAAAGGCATGCATCCGAACGCTAGTGGAGGTCAGTGAGAAAGAGAATCAAGTAGATACTGTTTCGGATGGGGGTAGTACAGCGAGCAACACACACACTTTGGTTCAGGCTCTAGAGCTCTCGCAACAGGGCGTTTGGTTGACGTCTTGGCAGCATTCTCGTAGGGCAAAGCGAAACCACTCTCCCATTCCTGTTAGGATTTCCAATCGATTCTCCCCACTCAGTGATGGAATCATGTTGAAAGTGCCCTTGTCATTGGTGACTCTTTTGTAAGGAATGTGGAAATAGAGACTCCAGCCACCATTGTTAAATGCATTTCAGGGGCTCAAGCGTCTGACAACAGATGAAATTTACAAGTGCTGGCAAATACTAAACATAGATTTTCTAAGACTGTTATTCATGTCGGCACTAACGATGTCCAGATTCGCCAGTCGGAGATCACTAGAGATAATGTTAAAGAGGTGTGTGAACTTGCAAAAACGATGTCAGACACTGTAATATGCTCTGGCCCCCTCCCTGCTCATCATGGTGACAAGGTTTATAGTAGATTAATGTCACTGAACAGCTGGATGTCTGAGTGGTGTCTGGAGAATAGAATAGAATAGGATTTATAGACAATTGGAAGAGTTTTTGGGGAAGACCTGACCTGCTAAAGAGAGACGGACTCCATCCCTTCAGGGAAGGTGCTGCTCTCCTCTCTAGTAATTTGGCTCATAGTCTTAATAGTGATAGTATTTGACTAACTGGGGCCCAGGTCAGGAAGCAGACAAACTGACTAATCCGAACGTCTGCTAGTTGCCTTGAGAAGTCACACAGGTCACACAAACTACAACACATAGAGACTGTATCACCTTGATATCATACAGAGACTGTGTCTGTTCCCCAAACTACCAAACACAAAACTCACTACATCATTTAGAAAATTTGTAATTGATGTCAAGCTTGAAAATAACAAAAACATTGAAGATAAACATCATATAAAGGTAAGGCTACTAAACATTAGATCACTTTCATCCAAATCACTAATTGCAAATTAAATTATTACAGATCATTGTTTGGATTCGCTCTGTTTGACTGAAACCTGGCTTAAACCGAATGAATATATGTTTAAATGAATCTACTCCCCCAGGTTGTTATAAACATGAGCCTCATCTGAAAGTTCGAGAAGGAGGTGTTGCTGCAATTTACAGTGATATTTTCAGTGTTTTCAGTGTTACTCAAAGGTCTGTATATAAGTTTACTTCTTTTGAACTGATAATGCTGAATGTGTCATCGTCAGATATAAATAAAAAATCTTTGTCATCTTTTGTTCTTGCAACAGTATATAGACCAGCAGGGCCATATTCTGATTTCCTTGGTGGATTTGCTAAGTTTTTATCAGATCTAGTAGTTACTGTAGATAGAGCTTTAATTGTCAGTGACTTCAACATCCACATTGATAATGACAATGATACACTGGGGTTAGACAAAATGTGACAGGTCCAACCCATAATCATACGCTAGATCTAATTTTGTCATATGGAGTTTATGTTGATACTATAGAAATTCTGACGCAGATCGATTATATCTTAGATCATTACCTTGTCTCTTGTATGCTGCGATCAGCTAATGTTACTCAGTCTACGCAACGTTATCGTTCAGGCAGAACTATTCTTTCAACTACTAAAGATAACTTCACTAATAATCTTCCAGATTCTCTCAAATACTCAGTTCACCAAAAAGTTCAGAAGAACTTGATGTTGTCACAGGAATATGGATTCAGTATTCTCTAGTACTCTAGATAGTGTCGCACCCCTTAGATTAAAGAAATTAAAGAAAAAATCCCCGCACTATGGTACAATGATCACACTCATGATCTCAAGAGAGCAGCTCAGAAAATGGATCATAAGTGGAAGAATACAAAATTAGAGGTATTTCGCGGTGCATGGAAGGATAGTGTATCTAACTACATACAGGCTCTAAAAACTGCCAAGTCAGCATTTATGAGCAAACTCATAAAAAAAAGAAATTAACCACAACAATCCAAGGTGTTTATTCAGTACTGTGGCTAAATTTATTAGGAATAAAACTTCGATTGAACCAGATATTCCATTGCAGCATAGTGGTAATGACTTTATGAATTTCTTTACTGATAAAATCGAAATCATCAGAAACAAAATTGGAATTATGCAATCATCTGTCACAGCACCACAGAAGACTAAAATTACTCCCTATGAGCAACTTCAATCCTTCACTGTTATAGGTCAGGAGGAGCTAACAAAAATGATCAAAACATCAAAATCAACAACATGTATGTTAGATCCAATACCGACTAAACTCCTAAAAGACGTGTTGGTAATCTCAGAACCTCTTCTTAATATTATTAACTCCTCGCTATCTTTAGGACATGTCCCAAGAAACTTTAAAATGGCAGTTATCAAACTGCTTATTAAGAAGCCACAGCTTGATCCTGGAGAACAGGCTAATTATAGACCGATTTTCAAATCTCCTGTTTATGTCGAAAATACTAGAAAAGGTAGTGTCCTCCCAACTATGTTCATTTCTACAGATAAATAGTATATATGAACAATTTCAATCAGGATTAAGGCCCCATCACAGTACAGAGACTGCACTTATCAGAGTTACAAATGACTTTCTCTTATCATCTGACTGCGTCTGCATTTCTCTTCTAGTGCTTTTAGATCTTAGTGCTGCCTTCAACAAGATAGATCACAACATTCTCTTGAATAGGCTGGAGAATTATGTTGGCATTTGTGGACTTGCATTAGTATGGTTTAGGTCCTATTTATCACTTTGCTACCACTTTGTCTGTGTAAATGAGGAACTGTCAGATCAAATTAAGTTAAGTATGGGGTGCCACAGGGATCAGTTTTAGGGTCTCTGCTTTTCTCCCTATATATGCTCCCCGTGGGAGACATTATCAGGAACCATGCAATTAGATTTCACTGTTATGCCGACAATACCCAACTTCATATTTCTTCGAAACCTGACGAAATTTCACAATTTTCCAAATTAACAGAGTGTATAAATTATATCAAAGAGATCCACTTTAATGGCTAGAAATTTCCTTTTACTCAATCCCGATAAAACAGAGGTACTAATTATTGGAACAAAAACCTCAAAAAATAAGATGCTAAAATTTTATCTGACTCTTGATTGATGTACTGTAACATTAACTTCTACAACAAAAAATTTAGGTGTTATATTTGATAACAATCTAACCTTTGAAAAACAAATTTCCAATGTTTGTAGAACAGCATTCTTCCACCTTAGAAATATTGCATAGTTACGACACATGCTCTCTGTATCTGAAGCCAAAAAACTAATTCATGCGTTCATGACCTCAAGACTAGATTATTTGTATGCATTACTGGAAGGATGTCATGCAGGTTTAATAAATAAACTTCTTGAACAAGAAATATGATCATATTAGCCCCATTTTAGTGGTGTTGCATTGGCTACCTGTTACGTTTCGTATTAATTTTACAATTCTGTTAATTACTTACAAAGCTTTGAATGGTCTAGCTCCGCAGTATTTAAGTGACCTTCTGTCACGCTATAATCCATCGCGCTCATTACGATCGCAAAACTCCGCCCTGTTAACAATACCAAGAATATCAAAATCCACAAAAGGAGGGAGATCATTTTCATATTGGGCTCCTAAACTAAGGAATAGTCTTCCTAGCAGTGTTCGGGACTCAGACACACTCTCCCAGTTTAAGTCTAGACTAAAGACTCATCTATTCAGCCAGGCATACACCTGATTTATCCCTCAATTCATAGCTATGCTGCTCTTGTTAGGTCTGCCGGAACCGAAAACACTTCTCTTATTCTTTAATCCTGCTTTAAATTTAATGGCATCTACGCTAACTTTATTCTATTTCTTTCCCTGTCTAAACCTTGGGATTATATCCTGAGCCTGCCAGATCCATCTCCGGTGATGCCTGATGTCCTGAGTGATGATGACCAACTGCAGCATGTGCCAGCCAGACTTCACTTCAGTCTACTAAGACAGACTTCACAGAGGATGAATTAATGCAAACTCAAAGACATGGTTTTCTTCATGAGCCACTGTCTGAAGCATGGGCTCATGGTGGAGTTCACCAAAATTACCTGCCATAAGCTGCGATGCTCTTCACTGAATGATACCTATATCAACTTGGTCAAAGGAGGGACAACACTCTCTTAAACTACAAAGAAAATTAATTAACCACTAACAAAAGCCTTCATCGGCCAAAATCAAAGGACAATGCATCTACGTGTATTTCCTCTGTTAATTCGGGATGACTTCAAGGACTTTAACACTAAATCTTATAGTTCATATAAAATCATTTTGTTTAATCATTGACCCAAAACACTTACTTAGTTTACTAATTTTAACTACTAATAGTTCATATGAATAGAGTCATATGAAGCTGCTTTTCATAGAGTATTTAGTGTGTAAATAGGTGCTTCAATGTGATATGTGAGATAATGTGTATGCTGCAGCACGTATTGATGTTGTCAGGAATTAATTAAAATATTTGGGACTATATTTGATGCTGTCACATGATGAAGTAAGATTGGATGATGTCATTGGAACTTGCCATACCTTGGCTTTTGGTGAATTGATGCCAGTGACTTGTGTCACTATTATAAATGACACAGCAACAATGTGTTTTAAGCTGAATTTTATAAATAAAAAATATAAAAAGTAAAAGAACTCAAACACACATTACTCCCATAGACTGTCGTTGGAAAATAGCAAACACGTGTCAGAGGAATGGCGGCAGGGCAACCGTTGCTGAGACAGGATTGGTCAAAAGTGCTTTTAAAGGGATAGTTCACCAAAAATGAGAAAGCTCTCATCATTTACTCACCCTCTGGGCATCCCAGATGTGTTTGACTTTCTTTCTTCTGCAGAACACAAATGAAGATTTTTAGGAGAATATTTCAGCTCTGTAGGTCCATACAATGCAAGTGAATGGTGACCAGAATTTTGAAGGGAGGAGAATTTATAGTAAAAAAGGACTTAAATATAGATCTGTTTCTCTCCCACACCTATCATATCACTTCTGAAGACATGGATTAAACCACTGGAGTCTTATGGATTACTTTTATGCTGACTTGTGCGATTTTTGGAGCTTCAAAATTTTGGCACCCATTCACTTGTATTGTATGGACCTACAGAGCTGAAATATTCTCCTAAAAATCTTCATTTGTGTTCTGCAGAAGAAAGAAAGTCAAACACATCTGGGATGGCATGAGGGTGAGTAAATCATGAGAACATTTTCATTTTTGGGTGAACTATCTCTTTAAAGTGGGACTTAACAAAGGGTCAATTTATGCAAAATAGCTTCAAAAAACCAAAAAGTTGAGTTGTGTGCATCCCTGCTGATATATAAATATATATATTTTTTAATAATAAATAAATAAACATACAAAGCTTAATAAAAAATGGTTGGTAAATTTTCTCAATTCCTAACACACACACACACACACTGTATTTCATGGAGTTGCTCTTTAATCAGTCACTCTCAGAGATTAAAGGCCTGAAATGTGTGTGAGGAGGACTTGTGCATATTCTTCAACTCACACACACACATACACACACAAACATCAAGCCACTCGAGTCATTTCAGATGAGACTGCTTGTTGTCCCTTTGATGGCTGTTGATTGCAGAATTTCAACACCCACAAACATCCACTAAAAGAAGCCATTTGGACAAACTCCGAAACACAAAAGAACATCTCATCTCAAAATTACACACACACACACACACAGACTGGGAACACAGTCAACATGAGACCAAAATAAAAGCAGTCTGTGTTATCATAAACTTGACTGAAACATGCAGCACATGTAAGATGACCACACAAACCTCACTCAGGTATCTATGTATTTCTGTCCTCTTGACAGGATATGACATCACCACAGAGCTGCTTTCATTAGCAACCTTGCTGCACAGGTCTCTCCTCCAAACACACGAATGAATACTAACACGACTGCAGTGAGACAGGACAACTTGTCCATCCACAGAGCTCATTTAAACCATGAAGGAAATCTAAAACTCACTGGAATCAGTCGGTGTCTTAATTCAATCTACTGGAGTGTCTTCTGAAAACGTTTAGTGCAACTCAATGCTCTCCTACAGAAGAGAAGAACCCTTGAGAGCGATTCAACCTGTTTGCGAGCTGCCGAGATTGAGTCCAAATTTATTTTCCACAAGCTCAGACTCTGGGGCAGGAGGAGAGAGACTTTGAAAAAAAAGGGCAGAAAGAGAGTGTAGCCTTGGGTCGAGAGAGAGAGAGAGAGAGAGAGACTATGACTGTGACATAAACTAATTACACTCAGATAACAGATGAATGTGAATCTGAGTAAGAGTGAGACATGCATGGAGGAAGTCTATATATAAATATTCAAATGCAACAAACTCACATTTACATGAGACTTATAATTATCGGCTTGTTGTCTACAACGCTACATGCAACGCAAAATCAGGGTCATGGGCAAAAATCGATGATGTGCCAATCTGTTTTTGCTTAAAGGAATAGTTAATGAAAAGGTTGAGTAAATGATTAGCATTTCTGGGTGAACAATCCCTTAGTTTATGCTCTTACACTGATAAAGGAAATCTGTTTAAAAGAATAGTTCACCCAAAAAATGAAAATTCTCTCTTCATTTACCCTCGTGTCGTCTCAAACTCGTATGGCCTGCAGAACACAAATGAAGATATTTTGAAGGATGAATTATGTGTTTTTTTCCATACAATGCAAGTTAATGGGCTCCAACACTTTCAAGCTCCAAGGTATCATAAAGATAATCCATACGACTCCAGTGGTTTAATCCATGTCTTCTGAAGCGTTACGACAGATTTGGATGAGAAAAACAAATTCAGTCTTTATTCACTCAAAATCTTCATGTGCGATTTGCACACGTGACAAGCACGAGGAAGTGTACTCGAGCTTCTCTCATGACTGCACTAAGGAGACTGCATATGTCAAGATTAATAGTAAATAAGGCTTCTCACCCAAAACTGATTGTATTGCTTTTATGCTACCTTTATGTCCTTTTTGGAGCTTCGAAGTTTTGGTCACCACTCGCTAGCACTGTATGGACAAACAGACATATATATATCCTTCAAAATATCTTTGCATTCCATATAAAAAAAGAAAATCTGATGTTTAAGACGTCATGAGGGTGAATGATTTTTGGGTGAACTGCTCCTTTAACATGCATCAACATGTATTCTTAGCTTGCTGTTCTGTTCATCTCCATTAATGTGATTTGTGCTCTCCATTGTGAGTCGCTCTGCTAAGAAAGCAACCGTTAAGAACATAAATATTCTAATCGAATCAGTGTCTGATTTCATGACGGTCACTTGAGTGTAATCACAAATAAAGCTCAAATCAATACAGTTCAGTGGACGCGAGGATCATTTGCGTGGACGTAAATGCCAGCGTTGGATTTCCTACCAAAGCCGTTAATTTACTCCTGTCACCCGCGGCAACCCGCACTGTAATTGAATAACGACAAACAGCGAAGGGTCTGAACGATTTGCAGCTCTCACTCTCTCTCGACTAATGAGTTCAACACGGTAAACAGGTTTGTGGCGGCATGAGCTGACTGCTGTTTGAGAGAAGAAAACACGCCGGTCTCTTTATTTTAATCCATCAAAATATGTTTCAGTTTTCTCCTTCTGTCTATATGTTCCTGTGTTTTGAAGCTTTGTGCTCTTAGGAAAGTATGATCGCAATATTTTCAGTGAAATCTGTATTTTTTCAGTCACTAAGCTTTCACACCTGGTCATTTTTGTCACCGTTAAATCCATTGGAGTGTCAAATCTACTCAATAATTCAGACATCACTTGATGTCTGATGCATATTGCACCTTATTCTGCAACAATGCAAAAGCTAATTTTTACATTATGCCACACGCAACAGGCATTAGAGAAAGTGTGTTAACATCGAAAAAATGACTACATTCAAGGTGCATCACACACCAATATTTCATCAGAGGTCAGTTGCGTTTACATACACAGACGTCTGAGCTAAAGCACTGAAAATACACTGACCCTACAAGCACCCTAGATAGTGTGTCTCTAGGGAGAGAGAGTGCGATTAAAGCCTTCAGATAAAACCCCAGAGAGAGAGAGTCATGTTAGGACACTTAAAGTACCAACTCAAGGAGAAAACAACACAACTCCCAACACACACTCAAAGAGAAACTAACTACACAATGAGGCCTTTAATAGTCATTGAACATTCACTCATCTCAGAATCACAGATCAGTGGATGCTCATGTATGTACAGTGAGTGTATTACTGTACCTTGATCTTCAATATGGAGATGTTTCTGCATCCACTGGACAATATCAGAGCCTAAAAACACAGAAGAAACACAAATGACTGAATGACACCCGGCTCGTCAATCCATAAAATACACATATTCCAGAATGACTCTGTTTACACTTGGTATTAAGATCAGATGAGACACATTGACTTTTTATCTGATATTAAAGGAATGTTCTGGGTTCAATACAAGTTAAGTATATTCAACAGCATTTGTGGCTTATGTTGATTGACCACAAAAATATTTTAGACTTACAATGGAACTAACATGCGTGTCCTGTGAGCTGGGTCTCTGATTTCATGTAAATGTGCCATTTCAAATGAAATCATCACTGTTAGTTTAGTCGAGGTCCAGTATGAAACTTTCGATGTGTGTGCACATGCAAACTGAATTATAAAAGTTGTGCATGTAGATATGTGTGCACTTTGTATTTATAGAAAGTCTCATTCAAACATTTTTCACACTCTCACTAGTTGATTTAATTTGTCTGCTAACAATGTTCAACAGTGTGTGTTCATGCATTACAAGATATTTATGTGATTTTTATTAAAGTCATGAAAATTCCCACACACGTGGCTTGTTGAGTGCGTTACCGCGGAGACGTAGCGCGTGTGGAGGCTTCACGCTATTCTTCGCGGCATTCACGCACAACTCGCCACACGCCCCACCGAGAGCGAGAACCACATTATAGCGACCACGAGGAGGTTACCCCATGCGACTCTACCCTCCCTAGCAACCGGGCCAATTTGGTTGCTAAGGAGACCTGGCTGGAGTCACTCAGCATGCCCTGGGATTCAAACTCGCGAGTCCAGGGGTGATAGTCAGCGTCTTTACTCGCTGAGATACACAGGCCCTGGAAATGACATTTTTAACACTTTTCAAATAAAATGACAGACTCCTTTGTCTTGTTGAGGCTCATTTCACAGCTAACATTTTATGCATCCTAAATACACAAAATTAAATCATATTTGCACTCTTTTTGCATAATTTGGCAAAATTACAGCTTGATTGGAATTGACGGCTAATAAAAGTGATATTTCCCTTGATTTTTCTTTGTTTTGTCTCATATTTCATCTCAAGTATGCTCTTCACTCACACTTTTGTCCACTAAATGATGAAGGCCTGGTAAAAAGTTTCCAAGTCAGTTTTAATGAGACCTTCATGTAACAAAAATACAAATTTGAAATGTTAGTTTTGATACAAATCAACCCCTTGAACACAAAAGTGCCCGAAGATGAAGAAACAAGCATTTATGTCTGTAACCGGGCATGTTTTAAAAATCGTTTGGGCAATGATGCCTCATTACCGCTAAAGCAAATACAGTCATTCAGGAGCAACGATGTCAGGTTTTTGTAATTAGGTTTTGGGGACAGCCGGTGTGTGGGCTTGTTAAAGTGAGAGGAAGTTGTGTGAATTTGTGGAGATCTGGTAGAGAAACCCCAGAGAGAGAGAGACAGCTGCACATGACACACTGAGAGCATCAGAACATCTTCAGGGACGCAGTCCAAATAAGAGCATCTGGTTTTGAATTGAAACACTGATTACAGACAGATAGAATGTCCTGAACACTCACGAGACTGAACTCTGTGAAGCACAAGAACAACTTCATATAGATAAATCAGAGAGGACATATCAAGTGCACTTGTTTGAAGATTTAATGTCAATAAAAATCTAAGCAAGAAACAAAACAGTGAACTGAGAGTGCTGTGAGATGTTGAGATTAGAGGTAGACCGATATATTAGTTTTACCGATTAATCGGTGCCGACATTTACTTTTATCAGTTTGTAACTATCGGTTATCGGCTAAAATCTATGTCGATAGTTGCCTTGGTAAGAGAGGTGACCAAGAACACGATGGTCACTCTGGTTGAGCTCCAGAGATCATGTGTGGAGATGGGAGAAACTTGCAGAAGGACAACCATCAGTGCAACACTCCACCGATCTGGGCTTTATGGCAGAGTGGTCAGACGGAAGCCTCTCCTCAGTGCAAGACACATAAAAAAGCACCTAAAGGACTCTCAGACTGTGATAAACAAGATTCTCTGATGAAATGAAGATTGAACTGTTTGGCCCCAGTTCAAAGCGTCATGTCTGGAGGAAACCAGGCACCGCTCATCACCTGTGCAATACCATCCCAACGGTGAAGCATGGTGGTGGCAGCATCATGCTGTGGGGGTGTTTTTCAGTGGCAGGGACTGGGGGACTGGTCAGGGTTGAAGGAAAGCTGGATGCAGCAAAATACAGAGATATCCTTAATGAACACCTTGTCCAGAGCGCTCAGGACCTCAGACTGGGCCGAAGGTTCACCTTCCAACAGGACAATGACCCTAAACACACAGCCAAGACAACACAAGAGTGGTTTAGGAACAACTCTGTGAATGTCCTTGAGTGGCCCAGCCAGAGCCCAGACTTGAACCCAATCGAACATCTCTGGAGAGACCTGAAAATGACTGTCCACCGACGGTCCCCATCCAACCTGACAGAGCTTGAGAGGATCTGCAGAGAATGGCAGAAAATCCCCAAATCCAGGTGTGCAAAGCTTGTCGCATCATACCCAAAAAGACTTGAGGCTGTAATCGCTGCCAAAGGTGCTTCAACTAAGTACTGAGTTAAGGGTCTGAATACTGTCAATGTGATGTTTCAGTTTTTTCTTTTTAATACATTTGCAAAGTTATCATAAATCTGGTTTTTGCTTTGTCATTATGGGGTATGGAGTGTAGACTGATGTTGATTGATGTAGATTTAGCATAAGGCTGCAACATAACAAATTATTAAAAAAATGAAGGGGTCTGAATACTTTATTGAATGCACTGTATATCGTTGGAAAGGTCTTAATTTGTAGAATGCAATGAGCAAATTTGTTTCACTCAGAGGGCAAACTGCAGTGAGTGTTAATACATGAAATTCCCACTGACACACATAAATATAATAAACAGTAGTGTCTTTTTGTCACCTTTTCCCTTATTACTTCCTGAAACATACATATAACATAGACAATGATGTATCGTCACTTACAGCCGACTATCCCGATTCAAATGAGCCCAAACACAACATAATATGATCAGTAGATCTTGAAATATTCCTCAAAGAGCGTACATGGAAAGACGATGCACAAGAGGGCACTCAACACATGATGTGTGTATTTGCGTGTGTGTGTGTGTGTGTGTGTGTGCACATGTCCGAGGACTTTGTGTGTGCAAACACACATCCACATGTGTGTTCATCTAAAAGATCGGGATGCTTCTGAACACTTGATATTCTGTATGTTGTAGTCTAATCCATTCATTTCCAATGGCGGTCATTTTTGACCGGGAACACAACAAGTGAAACAAAGTGAAATAAAACCAATAAAATGTAAAGGAAATGGTCCATATTTTTTGTGTGTGTGTGTGTGTTTTCAGATACCATATGTGAACAAAGTCAAGAAACTTTATTCCAACTGGATTAAGTAAAAAAATAAAAATTAGTACAAAAAAAACAACATAAGGGTTAAGATAACTCTAAAAACGAATGCGTCTTAATCTGGGTGTGAGTCTGTCCTCTTGATGACTGCAAAATGTGTGTATGAGGTACAGCAGAATCACAATGATGTTCAAATGATTTAAAAAACTTCTGCCACCGCCACCGCTCGCCGTCGCCCATCTACGAGTCCAGAGGCTCCTCAAATGTCTGCCACGCCACGGAGCGCAACTCACATAGTTTTCCATTTGACCCAAATCATCATCAAAGCACACAGATTGGATGATATATTGTGTGTATGTATCTTTATACGGCCTACACAATGTATTTTCAGTTACAAATATGTCTTTGTGGTTTCAACAGATATCAGAGAAATTGCATAATTAATGTAACCATTTCTAATCGTTCAATCTGCAAACTTATCAACGTCACTTTGTTAATTCTTGAAGAAGGGAAAAACCTTGGTAACTTTTGTGTGTATCGTCTGCCACCTGAACTGCATCGATGTGCCCTGTGTCCTGCCCACGACGTGCCGTGGCGCTTCTCGTCTGGTGTGCGACCAGCTTTAGACAGTTTTATGATCCTTGACAGCGTTAACAGTCAAACAAATATTTCAGCCTATTTTTAAGATTTTAAATTCATAACAAAATTCCATCAAACTGAATAGTGTATTTTTTTAACAAAAATAAATGAATGGGGGTCTGGGTATCTCAGCGAGTATTGATGCTGACTATCACACCTGGAGTCGTGAGTTTGAATCCCAGGGTGTGCTGAGTGACTCCAGCCAGATCTCCTAAGCAACCAAATTGGCCCGGTTGCTAGGGAGGGTAGAGTCACATGGGGTAACCTCCTCGTGGTCGCTATAATGTGGTTCTCGCTCTCGGTGGGGCGTGTGGTGAGTTGTGCGTGGATGCCGCGGAGAATAGCATGAAGCCTCTACACGTGCTACGTCTCCGCAGTAACATGCTCAACAAGACACATGATAAGATGCACGGATTGACGGTCTCAGACCGTCAACTGAGGCAACTGAGATTCATCCTCCACCACCCAGATTGAGGCGAGTCACTACACCACCACGAGGACTTAGAGCACACTGGAAAATAAAAAAAAAACATAAATAAAAATGAACAAAACTTAAAATATTAATTTTTTTGTTGTTGTTTATTAAATAGTGCTTAATTCAATTTGATGGAATTTTGTATGAAATGTAAATACATAAATCTAAAAGTTTTAAAAGCACATCTGATTTAAATTCAAGCATTAGAATCGAATAAATTAATTTCCATGAATCGGTTGAAACTGTCCATTTCAATGAATTCTCTGGATTCTTTCAGAAATGTTCACAGATGTTTCTACCTGGAATTTGTGAAAATATATGTAGATAAATATTGCTTTTTATTACTATGTGTTGCTATATTCATCCATATCAGTAAAAATGATTTTAAAAATCACCTTTTGTTTCTTTGGTGAAAAACAGTGTGGAAAACATGGCTTAATTATTTTAACCTGTATTTTACTTGCATTAAACATTTGGAATCAACTTGGCTTTGATGGAAATTTGGTTAAAATGATGTTCCTCTGATTGAAAAACTGCTAAGTCACATCAGAGAAAATACTTGCATATTAAACCATATTTTGAATATCTTCGAAAGACTGGAAAATATAGAGAGATACATTTTTCAGCTATATCGGTGAGCACCAGTGTAAGAGATTCACTATTTTATTAAGGTAAAATATTTGCCCTCTGAAATTGTTTATTTAAAGGCATTTTTTTTAACCTTTTTTTAACATTTATATCAAACACTTGAAACTCAATATGCCTAAAATAAACTACTTTGAAATACAACAGATAAATACCTGAGGAATTCACTGTTTCCCCACTGTATTTTAAAATTAGATGAATTTGTCACTTTCCATGGCATTTTTGCCCCAAGCCCTGTTTAATTTCTGACCTTGGCGAGCACTACACCCTCCTTACTCATGAACTCAGAACAACATCAATTCTTAAAACCTTGAATGTCTTTTTCTCTCTCTCACACACACACACACACACACGGATACACACTCACACACAGTCAGACAGCTGTCAGCAGCAGCAGCTAAATTTATACTCTTTTAATTATCACTGTTTATCAGAGAGCAGCAAAACACTCTGCCTACTTCTCACATTCATTCTCAATTCATGTTGATAGCTCTATACTGCCTTACTCTAACTATCCAGCGTTCCCTCATTTTTCCTAAATATTAGGGCTGTTGCGGTGGCACCCCAGTGGTAAAGGGCCAACCACCGCCGGTGAATGGTGTATTATGCGGTGGTTGGCAGAAGAGGGTGTGTTCAAATTACCCGTTTATTGTGGATCAAACTTTTAAAAGTGCATCATTGAACACAAAATAAAAATTAAACCCTTTGTGAAATTACAAAATACCCAAAATGTCATAAATACAAAACGTTTTGCTATACGGCGGATCTTATTCGTCAGTAACACGTACACGTCAACGGCTAAAAATATTCCAGATTGTCAGATTCTGTTAATATCGCTAAACTTCAATATTCAACATGACTAAATATCACTAAACAGCTGGACAATAACAGTTCAGTCCTACTTTTGCCAGTCCTATATATACATATATATATACACACATAGTTGAAGTCAGAAGTTTACATACACTTAGGTTGAAGTCATTTTTTAATCACTCCACAGATTTCATATTAGCAAACTATAGTTTTGGCAAGTCGTTTAGGACATCTACTTTGTGCATGACACAAGTTATTTTTCCAGCAATAGTTTACAGACAGATTGTTTCACTTTTAATTGACTATATCACAATTCCAGTGGGTCAGAAGTTTACATACACTAAGATAACTGTGCCTTTAAGCAGCTTGGAAAATTCCAGAAAATGATGTCAAGTCTTTAGACAATTAGCTTCTGATAGGAGGTGTACTGAATTGGAGGTGTACCTGTGGATGTATTTTAAGTCCTTCAAACTCAGTGCCTCTGAAATAAGAAAATCAAAAGAAATCAGCCAAGACCTCAGAAAAAAACATTGTGGACCTCCACAAGTCTGATTCATCCTTGGGAGCAATTTCCTAACGCCTGAAGGTACCACGTTCATCTGTACAAACAATAGTACGCAAGTATAAACACCATGGGACCACACAGCCATCATACCGCTCAGGAAGGAGACGCATTCTGTCTCCTAGAGATGAATGTAGTTTGGTGTGAAAAGTGTAAATCAATCCCAGAACAACAGCAAAGGACCTTGTGAAGATGTTGGAGGAAACAAGTAGACAAGTATCTATATCCACAGCAAAACGAATCCTATATCGACATAACCTGAAAGGCTGCTCAGCAAGGAAGAAGCCACTGCTCCAAAACCGCCATAAAAAAGCCAGACTACAGTTTGCAAGTGCACATGGGGACAAAGATCTTACTTTTTGGAGAAATGTCCTCTGGTCTGATGAAACAAAAATCGAACTGTTTGGCCATAATGACCATCATTATGTTTGGAGGATGGGGGTGGCAGCATCATGTTGTGGGGGTGCTTTGCTGCAGGAGGGACTGGTGCACTTCACAAAATAGATGGCATCATGAGGAAGGAAAATGATGTGGATATATTGAAGCAACATCTCAAGACATCAGACAGGAAGTTAAAGCTCGGTCGCAAATGGGTCTTCCAAATGGACAATGACCCCAAGCATACCTCCAAAGTTGTGGTAAGATGGCTTAAGGACAACAAAGTCAAGGTATTGGAGTGTCCATCACAAAGCCCTGACCTCAATCTGATAGAAAAAGCATGTGTGAGCAAGGAGGCCTACAAACCTGACTCGGTTACACCAGTTCTGTCTGGAGGAATGGGACAAAATTCCAGCAACTTATTGTGAGAAGCTTGTGGAAGGATACCCAAAACATTTGACCCAAGTTAAACAATTTAAAGGCAATGCTACCAAATACTAATAAAGTGTATGTAAACTTCTGACCTAAATAAATCTTTCTCTACTATTATTCTGACATTTCACATTCTTAAAATAAAGTAGTGATCCTAACTGACCTAAGAACAGCCAATCATGTGGCAGCAGTGCAGTGACATTGACTTCCATTGTAAGTGTCTCACTGGAACACAGATTTGTGCTTTTTTAAAGAAAAGGAGGGATGAGTTGAAATTCATTTTTGTGGTAATCAACATTGACACAAATGCTGTCGATCGAGATTAACTTGTATTGAACCCAGAACATTTCTTTAATAAGCTACTGTAAATATCCCCTTTTCATATGTCTTTGTTTCTCTTTTTTCATGTCTTGAGGAGAGGTGAGCTGTTACTTTTCTAAGAGATCACACTTACCATTTTCACCCTAGCAACTTCCTAGCAGCCACCCAGAATACCCTAGCAACAGCATGGCAAAGGACTAAAAACCCTTCAGAACACTCGTATGTATTATGACACCAGTATTATGGCTGCAGAGCCGCAGATGAGGTGTCTACATTTTAAATGTCATTTATTGAAGATGCTTATATAAGACACTTGATTACATAAGTGCAGAAACAGGCAGAGAGAGATGTGAAGAGGAGGATCTGAACTGTTTCACACACTATCATCTCAGTGCTGTAATCTCCTGTGATCAATCACATCTGTGGATCTTAATGAATACATTCAGGAATTAAACACTTGTGGGCTTCAATGACTTCAGTGGCTGTTTGCTGCTCAAGACTGTTGAAGAATCAGGCCATTCATAACAATACTGAGCTCTAATATTCTCTCTGTGGGATGAACTGGACTGTCAGTCCCATTTGCTCATTCTAAAGGAACAGTTCACTCAAAAATCAATATCCTGTCATTATCTACTCAGCCCCATGTCATTCCAAAGTAGGGCTGAAACGATTAGTCGACGTTATCGACAACGTCGACAATAAAATTTGTTGACAAAAATGTTCATCGTCAAATAGTCGTTTGATGTCATTTAACGCAACATGAGATCACATTAAACTCTAATGATGACGCAGTTCACGCCTGATTGAGGAGAGGAAGAATTACACAGATCACAGATGCACTCGAAACTTTCCAAACAGCTTCAGCTGATGTAGATCACAAAGTCTGAGGGAATTATAAAAAACACAAAATAAGTAAATACAGAAGCACTCTGGTTGTGGTATAAATGGAGCCGGAGCAAAACTTGCATGTCGAGCGTCTTTAAAGGAAACACCCTGCCGTTACATCTTAAATGCAGTTACTACAAACTCTGAAACAGTCATTTCTCTGTGTGGTCAGCGCCTCTTCTATGAGTCCTGTGTATGTCCCGATCTAAGGGGGAGAGATTGAAACTGCACCGGCTGATGCACACTCTGTCACGGGACGCTCATCCCTCGAGCGCAAACGCTTAATGCAGCTAGATTACAACGTGATGACTCACGACTTATTGAATCATAATATATGTGTCACTGTGTGTTTCTTATCCTGAAGAAAACTGGCAATACGCAGCTTTATTTATAAGAGAGAGTTTGTTTTTTTGAGAGTTAAAGATGGATTGAAGTGAACAGAAAGGTGAGAGAGGGTAGTCCTCACCCCATTATACAAGACAACAAAATATATTTTTGATTTGTTTTTGTTTTGGCTTGTTTTCCAATATAAATATCTAAAACTCCTTTAAAAAAGATGCATTTACCTGAGAAGCAGCATATAAGATATTTAGAGAATAGATCTTGAATAGAAGTATATTTTGTCTTTACTGCACTCGCAGAAGTATAAAGTGAAAACATACAGGTGCATCTCAATAAATTAGAATGTCGTGGAAAAGTTCATTTATTTCAGTAATTCAACTCAAATTGTGAAACTCATGTATTAAATAAATTCAATGCACACAGACTGAAGTAGTTTAAGTCTTTGGTTCTTTTAATTGTGATGATTTTGGCTCACATTTAACAAAAACCCACCAATTCACTATCTCAAAAAATTAGAATATGGTGACATGCCAATCAACTAATCAACTCAAAACACCTGCAAAGGTTTCCTGAGCCTTCAAAATGGTCTCTCAGTTTGGTTCACTAGGCTACACAATCATGGGGAAGACTGCTGATCTGACAGTTGTCCAGAAGACAATCATTGACACCCTTCACAAGGAGGGTAAGCCACAAACATTCATTGCCAAAGAAGCTGGCTGTTCACAGAGTGCTGTATCCAAGCATGTTAACAGAAAGTTGAGTGGAAGGAAAAAGTGTGGAAGAAAAAGATGCACAACCAACCGAGAGAACCGCAGCCTTATGAGGCTTGTCAAGCAAAATCGATTCAAGAATTTGGGTGAACTTCACAAGGAATGGACTGAGGCTGGGGTCAAGGCATCAAGAGCCACCACACACAGACATGTCAAGGAATTTGGCTACAGTTGTCGTATTCCTCTTGTTAAGCCACTCCTGAACCGCAGACAACGTCAGAGGCGTCTTACCTGGGCTAAGGAGAAGAAGAACTGGACTGTTGCCCAGTGGTCCAAAGTCCTCTTTTCAGATGAGAGCAAGTTTTGTATTTCATTTGGAAACCAAGGTCCTAGAGTCTGGAGGAAGGGTGGAGAAGCTCATAGCCCAAGTTGCTTGAAGTCCAGTGTTAAGTTTCCACAGTCTGTGATGATTTGGGGTGCAATGTCATCTGCTGGTGTTGGTCCATTGTGTTTTTTGAAATCCAAAGTCACTGCACCCGTTTACCAAGAAATTTTGGAGCACTTCAGGCTTCCTTCTGCTGACCAGCTTTTTAAAGATGCTGATTTCATTTTCCAGCAGGATTTGGCACCTGCCCACACTGCCAAAAGCACCAAAAGTTGGTTAAATGACCATGGTGTTGGTGTGCTTGACTGGCCAGCAAACTCACCAGACCTGAACCCCATAGAGAATCTATGGGGTATTGTCAAGAGGAAAATGAGAAACAAGAGACCAAAAAATGCAGATGAGCTGAAGGCCACTGTCAAAGAAACCTGGGCTTCCATACCACCTCAGCAGTGCCACAAACTGATCACCTCCATGCCACGCCGAATTGAGGCAGTAATTAAAGCAAAAGGAGCCCCTACCAAGTATTGAGTACATATACAGTAAATGAACATACTTTCCAGAAGGCCAACAATTCACTAAAAATGTTTTTTTTATTGGTCTTATGATGTATTCTAATTTTTTGAGATAGTGAATTGGTGGGTTTTTGTTAAATGTGAGCCAAAATCATCACAGTTAAAAGAACCAAAGACTTAAACTACTTCAGTCTGTGTGCACTGAATTTATTTAATACACGAGTTTCACAATTTGAGTTGAATTACTGAAATAAATGAACTTTTCCACGACATTCTAATTTATTGAGATGCACCTGTATATATATATTTTTTTGTTTTGGCTTGTTTTCCAATATAAATATCTAAAACTCCTTTAAAACAACGTACATTTACTTTAACAGCTATACTGCAGAAGAAACAATTATTATATGAGAATGTTGAATATAATACTAAAAATACAAATATTTTAAAATATCTAAAAATCCTTTAAAAAAAGATGCATTTACCTGAGAAGCAGCATATAAGATATTTAGAGAATAAATCTTGAATAGAAGTATATTTTGTCTAGGGATGCACCGACATCACTTTTTCTATTCCGATATCAGAAATCTCAGTATCGGCCGATACCGATCTCAAGCCGATACCAGTGTTGTTTTTTTGCTTAATCAGTTTAGAATATCTTTCCATTATTGTGTGGAACTAATTATGGGTACTCTTTAATATGTAAAGAAACACAAACCTCTAACTACACATTATTTCAGTATAAATGTATAGCTTATTAAGAAACACTTGATTATTAACTAGTATACTGGATATTGTAGCAGCAAAATTAACAGTAATTCCAGTCTTCAAGTCTTCAGTAGAAAAGAAACCAGTGTTTTATTTTTGCCTTTTACATCTGGACTTTAAAGGATTCAGATCTCTTTTTTGTTCAGTTTAGTTGTAAGACATCAGTCCACTTTTCATTCACACAGTTATTTTTGGGAAACCATTCAACTTAAATGTTGCTATAAACAAACACAAATGATGACAATAATAATAATATATTGTTATTAATATTATTATTATTATTATTGACTTTTAATTGTAATTTGAAATACAACAGTAATATATTTCAATCGTGCACTTTTTAAACCCTCACGCTTTTATTTTGACATTCTGAACTCTTCAGGAAGTCCTGTATGTGTCTGTTTGTAGGCAAGTTCACAGTAGTTTAATTCGCTTCTTATTCAGATTCTGGTCAAATGCTCCTCCGGTGCCGTTCTAAATGCATATTATAAGTGTACCGAACTATTGAGCATCTACATCTGAGATGTTGTTCATGAGTAGCGCTCAAATATTGTGCACCGCTGTGAAGGATAAAAATATCCGCGAGTGCATCAGCAGCCTGTGTGTGAGTTTGTGTCAACAGAGCAGCTGCATTCACTAACACGCTGGCGCTGCGCATACTATATATTTACTTATTAAACACAGTCTTTTGTGATTCACAGAGCTATCACACATCTTCAAGTGGCTTTGAATAAAATGCACGAGTCATATGAACTGCTTTAATGCTGTTTTTATGGTTCTTTTATGTCATTTTTGGAGCTTGACAGTAACGAACATGACTAACACACAGTATCGGATTTGGATCGGCCTCGTCGGACCGATACCCGATCCATCCAAAAGCTTCAGTATCGGAGCCGATACCGATCCAGTTATCGGATCAGTGCATCCCTATTTTTGTCTTTACTGCACTCACAGAAGCATAACCGAGTGGAAAAAAATACACTTATATACAAAATACGCTTATATTTAAGATACATTCTCTTAAAGCAAGTCAAAATATCTCATATGTTGCTTCTCAAGTAAATGTATCGTTTTAAGGATTTTTAGACCATTTTAAATGGAAAACAAGACAAAAACACTTGATAACAATAGAATAATTTGCAGTGAATTTTTTACTGAGTTAAACTTAAGTATTTTTTTCCTTTAATTCAGTGAATGTCATTTAGAGGTATTTTTAAAAGATAACTTTAATTGTTAGTAAGCACGTTTAATACAACCTTTTGAGTCAGGGCACAAGCTGAATAATCAGTAAAGAGCTAATGATTAATCATTGCACTAATCGCCCAATAGTCGAATAATCGTTCTAATAATCGTTAGATTAATCGATTATCAAAATAATCATTAGTTGCAGCCCTGTTTGTACCATGAAACATAAAAGGAGAATTTTTAACTCCGAAAAGGACAAAAAATAACATGAAAGTATTCCATGTGACTTGTGCACTATTTTCCAAGTGAAGTCAAATGCTAGCTTTAAAGAAGAAACTGAAATTTAAGTCATTATTCACTGATGATCTTCTCCGCCAAGAGATTTGAGAGTTTCAGCAAAGGAGAATATTTATGGTGGATAATGGTTTAAATTTCAGTCTGTTCCTCACACAAAACTATTGTATGACTTCAGAAGAAATGGAATAAAGTGCACCAGTCATATAGACTACTTTTATGGTACTTTTTTTGTCCATCTTTTAACTTAATAGACATGGTAACTATGAACTGTCCTTGTATGAAAAAGAACTGTGTGAAGATACTTCAATAGGGATGTAGTGGATTCACGGTACACCACAATTTTAAAAACAGACTTTTAATATATGGTTAGGGCTGTCGCAATTATGAAAGTTGGCTGACGATTAATTGTCAAAACATAATTGCGATTATGACGATTAATTGTCACAAAATAATTGCGATTATGACGATTAATTGTCACAACATAATTGCGATTATTGACGATTAATTGTCACAACATAATTGCGATTATGATGATTAATTGTCACAACAATTGCATTTATTACGATTAATTGTCAAAACATAATTGCGATTATGACGACTGTCACAACATAATTGCGTTTATTACATTTAATTGTCAAAACATAATTGCGATTATTACGATGAATCGTCAAAACATAATTGTGATTATGATGATTAATTGTCACAACATAATTGCGTTTATTACGATTAATTGTCAAAACGTAATTGCGATTATTAAGATTAATTGTCAAAGCATAATAGCGATTATGACGATTAATTGTCGCAACATAATTGCATTTATTACAATTAATTGTCAAAACATAATTGCAATTATTACGATTGTCAAAACATAATTGCGATTATGATGATTAATTGTCAAAGCATAATTTCGATTATTATGACGATTAATTGTCAAAACATAATTATGTTTATTTCGATTAATTGTCAAAACAATTGTGATTATGACGATTTCCGAAGCCTGTTTTAGGGCTTTCGTGATTAATTGCCATACAAATTGTCATATTTCTTAAGGTGCATGTGTGCTTCATACTCATTAAGAAGTCATTTTAACATATTTAACTTCAAATATATAAATCAAATAATAAAATAATGATATATGATTTCCTATTAAGGCTTTAAAAAAATTTAAATGGCATGAAATATTTTTTCAACATCAAAATATTTCTAAATAGTTAAAATATGTCTCTCCTGTTGGTCAACTTTAGTTTTGGAACTTTTAGTTGTTTTTGGAGCTCATAAATAATTATATTTTATTTATATTTTATAAAAATATTATATAAAATATTTATTATATTATAATATATTATGCAATAGTAAGATTTTTCTGTCATAATTTCTTAAATTAATTTTTTATAAATATAATTTTCTAATATTTATATTATATTATAGCCTATTATATTATATTACATTACATTATATTATGCAAATATTGGAATTTGAAGTGCACAATAATCACGGTTAGCTCAAATAACTGCGATCAGACGATTATTTATTAATCACGACAGACCTATATAGGGTTGAATATAAAGGAGGGAGTTTTTGAGATTTTTTGACTTTCCAAAATAAATGTAAGTGAAAACACAGTATATAGGCTAAGAAATATTAAACCCCTTTAAAAAAAACAGAACCAGATACAATGCGTTTTTACTAGATTTGTAATGACTCTATTACGGTTTATACCGTAATAGATGGACTAACATTGTTTCTGCTTTCTGTCACAATCGCAACAAACAAATATAAGTGCTTCTGTGCAACAATATGACATGCAGGGCAACTGTTAGTACATGCTTTTATTTGCTTACAGTAAGTGCAGCACAACAGTATGCTCACAGTGTGTTTATTACAACCAATAAAATGTTTTATTTGTTTAGTACTTTTTCAAAATTCACGTTTAAAAGGTACTTTATGTAGAGAGGTAATAAACAGCAATTGCACTCCTACAAATAAACTGCTAATCATTTTGATTGTAATAATGTCTGAAAAAGGGAAAGCACAGTTTTTAAGTATACACCTTGTCTATTTAGTTAAACATTTCTTTATTTTTCAGTAAGTGTTGTTTAGAATCAAACTAAATTGCAATAAAGAGCAACCAATTATATGCAACCAATGAATATGCAAACTGTTAACCTTGGCAGTAATCATTACAAATTCTTAGTTGTTGCTTGTTTGGTTTAAATAATATTATTTTATTATTATTTTAATAAGATTTATATTAGCAATCCACCTCAATACTGCTGTATTTTTAAATGCCAGCATACAGGTTTGGAACGACATGAGGGTGAGTAACTAATGACAGAAGTTTCAATTGTTCTCTCAAGCCCAAATCTGTTTTTCGGAATGAAGCGGTGTGCTCTCTATCAAACAGTCGTCTGAAGATCTGTCTGATCGAGTGTCTCTCTCAGCGGTGTCCAGCGGTGACCTCTCTCTTCAAAGCCTGCAGTATTGTTTGATGGCTAGAATCTGTGTTTGTGCTCCGTTCTGTGCTCAGGATATTCTGGGGTTT
Organism: Myxocyprinus asiaticus; assembly: GCF_019703515.2. NCBI lineage: Eukaryota > Metazoa > Chordata > Actinopteri > Cypriniformes > Catostomidae > Myxocyprinus > Myxocyprinus asiaticus. The sequence continues at coordinate 748,843 of NC_059379.1, read as the reverse complement.
GTGTTTGGACTGTCAGACAGTTTTCTTCATTAGCGTTTGAGTCTCGTCAGGTGTCTCTCCCCCCCGCAGACAACGCAGCACGTCTCTGCTAACAGCGGCTAGCCGTATGCCTCTGCCGTCTCAAACAAACTATAAAAAGGTTTCCGTCACTGTCAGAACGCCTCCGAGGGATTTATTTATTCATGAAGCATCCGAGACTCATTCTGATGAGATTCTTATGAGCCTGTGGGCGCTATAATATTATATCTATAATTGTATTTCATGGAAATGAGTACTTTTATTTCAGTTCTGGGTTTGGGTTAGTTTTCAAGCACGAAGTAAAAAAAATAAAAATAAATAAATAAATAAATAATATATATATATATATATATATATATATATATATATATATATATATATATATATATATATATGTATATATATATATAATAATTATTATTATTATTATTACTAAAATATTTTGATTATAAATATATTTATATACAGTTTAGGCTACATTTATTTACTTTTATTATGTAATATTTTATAATTTAAATGTAAATTGTTTCATACACATGCTCTTACTCACAGACGCACAAACAGATTCGTTAGTTAGTTAGTATTTTTGTATGCGTCTGTGCTGTTTTCCCGTTGTTGTTCGAGGTAAACACGTGCTGGACTGTTGCGTCACGTCTTGCAGTCTCACAAAGTGACTGCCACATTTTCGGACACTGTGTAAAGTCAAAAAGAACTTCAATCTTTTAAAAATAAAACACATCTCTAGACACCTGTGTTCTGTTTCATTCGCTGCACTGTGTCTAGCTTTATAGTGCAGGTGTCACACAGACTCGACGTTTTGAAGTTTAGGTTGTAAAGAGAACTTCATGTAACTGTTACACTGTTGCACATGATTCCAGATTGTTCAGCAAAGTTTCAGTGCTTGATAAACGGCAAGTCAATGTTTTTTCCTCTTTTGATTTGATGTGCTGAGAGGCCGCTATGCCTTCAGTAAACTGTGCATTTACTGTTACCATTCTGTTACGAATGTTTATAATATAAAATACTGAAACAAAACTACTTGCTTGGAGATGAAATTACAAAGCGATTTCTGGTACCCTCTCCCCAAAAGTATTACCTATCACTCTCTACTCTATCACTCTCAACTACTTCTCATAATGAGTTTAAATATTCAGTACTTAAGTATTCAAGAAGTTTTAAAAAGTTGCTAGTTTTGAAGCATTGAAACCAGTGAGTTCTCCCAGAAACAAGTTGGAGTTTAACACATAAATGAACTAAAGAGTCTCTGAACTCACCGGAAAACACACTCGGGATCTTTGACAAAAAACTCTTGACGGTCCGGATGGGAATCCCGTTCTTTTCATCCTGCATGCGAGCAATGATGTCTTCCATCTAAAGAGAGAGAGAGAGAGAGAGTTCCTGACGTCTGTAACAATCAGAGTAATTACATGCTTCATAATTAGCTTTCTATTCTGTGTAATTATAGCTTAATTTCTATGTGATTAAACACAATGTTGTACTCACACTTCCTGTTCAAACATGACAGCACATTAACCTGCGATATACCAGCACAAACAAATCTCATTCTCATTACTGTAATGTGATTAATTGTATTTAAGTATTTTCTTTTACAGTATTGACTAAAGTTGATCTACTTACATAAAAAAACTCAAAAGGAAAACACTCAGATGCATTACAATATTGATAATTATATTTTTTGCATTAATGAGAATTTGTGATGGAAAAATCATAAATGGGAAGCAAAACAAGAACTGATCCAGAATCGGTCCAATTTAAAACTTGCTTCTTTTGAATCTGCAGCGTGAAACACACAGCGTGATCAGTGTAGTCCGATTCCCGAACGAATGACTCTAATGAGTCGGTTCTTTTGAATCTGCAGCGTGAAACACACAGCGTGATCAGTGTAGTCCGATTCCCGAACGAATGACTCTAATGAGTCGGTTCTTTTGAATCTGCAGTGTGAAAAACACAGCGTGATCAGTGTAGTTCGATTCCAGAACGAATGACTCTAATGAGCTGGTTCTTTTGAATCTGCAGCGTGAAACACACAGCATGATCAGTGTAGTTCGATTCCCGAACGAATGACTCTAATGAGCTGGTTCTTTTGAATCTGCAGTGTGAAACACACAGCGTGATCAGTGTAGTCCGATTCCCGAACGAATGACTCTAATGAGTCGGTTCTTTTGAATCTGCAGCGTGAAACACACAGCGTGATCAGTGTAGTCCGATTCCCGAACGAATGACTCTAATGAGTCGGTTCTTTTGAATCTGCAGCGTGAAAAACACAGCGTGATCAGTGTAGTCCGATTCCCGAACGAATGACTCTAATGAGTCGGTTCTTTTGAATCTGCAGCGTGAAACACACAGCGTGATCAGTGTAGTCCGATTCCCGAACGAATGACTCTAATGAGCTGGTTCTTTTGAATCTGCAGTGTGAAACACACAGCGTGATCAGTGTAGTCCGATTCCCGAACGAATGACTCTAATGAGTTGGTTCTTTTGAATCTGCAGTGTGAAACACAGCGTGATCAGTGTAGTTCGATTCCAGAACGAATGACTCTAATGAGCTGGTTCTTTTGAATCTGCAGCGTGAAACACACAGCGTGATCAGTGTAGTCCGATTCCCGAACGAATGACTCTAATGAGTCGGTTCTTTTGAATCTGCAGTGTGAAAAACACAGCGTGATCAGTGTAGTTCGATTCCAGAACGAATGACTCTAATGAGCTGGTTCTTTTGAATCTGCAGCGTGAAACACACAGCGTGATCAGTGTAGTCCGATTCCCGAACGAATGACTCTAATGAGACGGTTCTTTTGAATCTGCAGTGTGAAACACACAGCGTGATCAGTGTAGTCCGATTCGCGAACGAATGACTCTAATGAGTCGGTTCTTTTGAATCTGCAGTGTGAAACACAGCGTGATCAGTGTAGTTCGATTCCAGAACGAATGACTCTAATGAGCTGGTTCTTTTGAATCTGCAGCGTGAAACACACAGCGTGATCAGTGTAGTTCGATTCCCGAACAAATGACTCTAATGAGCTGGTTCTTTTGAATCTGCAGCGTGAAACACACAGTGCGATCAGTGTAGTTCGATTCCCGAACGAATGACTCTAATGAGCTGGTTCTTTTGAATCTGCAGTGTGAAACACAGCGTGATCAGTGTAGTTTGATTCCCGAACGAATGACTCTAATGAGCTGGTTCTTTTGAATCTGCAGTGTGAAACACACAGCGTGATCAGTGTAGTTCGATTCCCGAACGAATGACTCTAATGAGTCGGTTCTTTTGAATCTGCAGTGTGAAACACACAGTGCGATCAGTGTAGTTCGATTCCTGAACGAATGACTCTAATGAGTCGGTTCTTTTGAATCTGCAGCATGAAACACACAGCGTGATCAGTGTAGTTCGATTCCCGAACGAATGACTCTAATGAGCTGGTTCTTTTGAATCTGCAGTGTGAAACACACAGCGTGATCAGTGTAGTTCGATTCCCGAACGAATGACTCTAATGAGTCGGTTCTTTTGAATCTGCAGTGTGAAACACACAGTGCGATCAGTGTAGTTCGATTCTTGAACGAATGACTCTAATGAGTCGGTTCTTTTGAATCTGCAGCATGAAACACACAGCGTGATCAGTGTAGTCCGATTCCCGAACGAATGACTCTAATGAGCTGGTTCTTTTGAATCTGCAGCATGAAACACACAGCGTGATCAGTGTAGTTCGATTCCCGAACGAATGACTCTAATTGATTCAAGATGACGGGGCTTTCTATGGATTTGTCTCTTGTTTAAACTCTGACACCTCACAGCGGCTCCAAATCCCTCTTAATCTGCCAAAACAAAATGACATTTGGGATGTTGAGAGAGTCCAGCGGGGGGCAGGGTTAAAAGAGGAGCAGGTGTGAGGCTCTGATTGGCTGGCACTCTGCCGCATGGAACAGTTTGATTGGTTTGGCTCATAACACTCATAAAAACACACTCAAACCAAGAAGTGACTGAAGAAACTTTGTTTCATAACTAAGCAAATAAGGTATGAAAAGCATTGGCATATTGTGAAAATGTGTCTTATTGCTTTTATAAAATGGTTACAAATAAAAAACAATTAAAAAAAATGAGACAATCCCCTTTTCTCCCCAATCTGGAATGCCCGATTCCCACTACTTAGTAGGTCCTCGTGGTGGCACGGTTACTCACCTCAATCCGGGTGGCGGAGGACAAGTCTCAGTTGCCTCCACTTCTGAGACCGTCAATCCGCGCATCTTATCATGTGACTCGTTGTGCATGACACCGCGGAGACTCACAGCATGTGGAGGCTCATGCTACTCTCCACGATCCACACACAACTTAACACACGCCCCATTGAGAGCGAGAACCACTAATCACAACCACGAGGAGGTTACCCCATGTGACTCTACCCTCCCTAGCAACCGGGCCAATTTGGTTGCTTAGGAGACCTGGCTGGAGTCACTCAGCACGCCCTGGATTCAAACTCGCGACTCCAGAGGTGATAGTCAGCGTCAATACTCGCTGAGATACCCAGACTCCCAAAATGAGACAATTCTTATATATAAATGTTATTTTAATATGAAATGTGTCATCCTTGCTCTAGAAGTTCTAGATCTCTTATATGTAAACTCCAGTCATTCTTATGCGTGTGTGCAATGATACACAAACAGCTGTTTTGCATCATTACTGATTCAATATTATGTGTTTTGGCACAAATGGAATGCGTTATTGACCAATCAGCATCCAGGAACAGAACTGTGTTTTAAAGTGGCATTTTGACACTGAAAACTGTCGTAATGTAAAATTATGACAACGAGGTAGAGAGAGAAAGATGGGTTCATTTCAGGTGTCTGAGCGCGGTTCGCAGGATTTTTGACCCATATGTGAACACTCCAAACGATCTCAGACCCCTTTAAAGCAAAATGAACTGATTTATTTTTCTCCATGAGAGTGAAAGTCATTTTTGCACGAGCCAATACTATTATTACGACTTCTCATGAGATCGGGTTGGAACAAACACTGAGTCAACACAAAGATATGGGAAGTGTTTTCTCCTTCCTTTTTAAAGTTAATTTATTTCTCCCAACTATGCATGATCATATGCATTGTATTATTTGCATTAAGCATTGTTTTTATAATACTGAGAACCTAAACATTTAAATGAACAAAATTATGACTAAATCACTTTTTTAAACTCTTTTAACTTTCTCAAGTGTATCAGGCTAAACTGAAGAGATCTCTATAACTTTGTGTTTTTAAGGGGTTCTTAACGTGATGGTCCCAATGGCATATTTTGCTGTAAATGTCACAGAAGCTCATGATCTTTCTCTCTCATGGCCACAATACAGACACTTATAGCTAAACAAGCTTATTATACATGATATAATAAGAATATAGAATGTATATATACATACATTTTATACATTAAGTAAATTTTATATAGCATTTTAATAGTATTTACTTTTATTAAAAAAATTAACAACATTTTACAGTAAAATTATATGTATTGTCTTGTTTAACTAAATATAAACTTTCACCATTAATTGTATGGTAAATCATACCTTTTACTTCATTTTTACAATATTTTACAGTAAAATTACACATACCGTCTTGTTAAACATCCACATTTTCACCATTAATTATAAAGGTAAATCATACTTTTTACTTTTAACATATTAAGTAAATTTTTTATTTACTTAAAAAAATGTTTTTTTTTTACAATATTTTACAGTAAAATTACACGTATCATCTTGTTAAACATCCACATTTTCACCATTAATTATAAAAGTAAATCATACTTTTTAATTTTAACATTAAGTAAATGTTATATAGCATTTTAATAGTATTTACTTCTATAAAAAAATTTACAATATTTTACAGTAAAATTACATGTACTGTCTTTTTAAACATACACATTCTCACCATTAATTATAAAGGTAAACCATACTTTTAACTTCTAACATATCAAGAAGTGCATTTTTTATTTACTTCTGAAAAACTTTTTTTAACAATATTTTACAGTAAAATTACACGTATCGTCTTGTTAAACATCCACATTTTCACCATTAATTATAAAGATAAATCATACTTTTTACTTTTAACATATTAAGTAAATTTTTTATTTACTTAAATTTTTTTTTCAATATTTTACAGTAAAATTACACGTACCGTCTTGTTAAACATCCACATTTTCACCATTAATTATAAAGATAAATCATACTTTTTACTTTTAACATATTAAGTAAATTTTTTATTTACTTAAAAAAATTTTGTACAATATTTTACAGTAAAATTACACGTACCGTCTTGTTAAACATCCACATTTTCACCATTAATTATAAAAGTAAATCATACTTTTTACTTTTAACATTAAGTAAATGTTATATAGCATTTTAATAGTATTTACTTCTATAAAAAAATTAACAATATTTTACAGTAAAATTATATGTATTGTCTTGTTAAACATACACATTTTCACCATTAATTATAAAGGTAAACCATACTTTTAACTTCTAACATATTAAGAAATACATTTTTTATTTACTTCTAAAAAACTTTTTTTTTTTTTACAATATTTTACAGTAAAATTACACGTATCGTCTTGTTAAACATCCACATTTTCACCATTAATTATAAAGGTAAACCATACTTTTAACTTCTAACATATTAAGAAATACATTTTTTATTTACTTCTAAAAAACTTTTTTTTTTTTACAATATTTTACAGTAAAATTACACGTATCGTCTTGTTAAACATACACATTTTCACCATTAATTATAAAGGTAAACCATACTTTTCACTTTTAACATTAAGTAAATTTTATATAGCATTTTAATAGTATTTACTTTTATTAAAAAAATTAACAATATTTTACAGTAAAATTATATGTATTGTCTTGTTTAACAAAATATAAACTTTCACCATTAATTGTATGGTAAATCATACCTTTTACTTCATTTTTACAATATTGTACAGTAAAATTACACGTACTGTCTTGTTAAACATCCACATTTTTACCGTTAATTATAAAGGTAAATCATACTTTTTACTTGTAACATTATGTAAATTTTATATAGCATTTTAATAATATTCTACAAAAAAATTGTTTTTACAATATTTTATCGTAAAATTGCATGTATTGTCTTGTCAAATATAATATAATTTTTGATTGTGTATGTTAAAGAAACTACCAGTTGTGTAATTAACAGCTTTTTACTGTAGCATTATTTTTTCTGTTAAAATTAAAAAAAACAAATTACAGCATTGCCATGGCGCAGCAATAGTTTGAAGAGAATCTTGCTGAGAAAGTTGGATAAAGTTGGTTAAACTGTTCACAGGAAAATCTGTTTTCTGAGGTTTATTTCCACCTTATTTTTATTTGGTTTCATTTGTGTTCAGATTGAAGCTATGCCCAGTTGTGTAGCCCACCAGTAACATTAAACTCAGCAGTCGAGACGCCCAACCAACAAATACAGTGACCTGATGACCCCCAGCGATAACATCACCATCAGTGTGAAGATGAACAGGGCTTTTTCTTTGAAAACTAGAACAGCCTGAAAAACAGCTCAGAACTAGATGTTCCGATACAACCTTGACTTTACTACAATCCACACAAAGCTCTCACTTTTCTATTATCAAAGTTCAAAAACGCATTATTTCCCATGTGAGAGGCCATTCTGTGTGTCTCCCTGGAGGCCGTTTGTGCTAATTCACTCTAATCTTAGCTGTATAATTAAGAATGAGGCTGACGGGCAGATAAATAGAACACTATGCAGACCAGACACCGAATCCCTGCAGACAGACAACTCAGAGTACAAATAAGGCAAACTTTCAGTACCTTTAGTTCTTGGATTTCAGAAATGTACACCTTCAAAGCTCTGGAATGCATTATTAGGGGTCCAAACACTTGATAAAGGAATTGCACTAACTGAAGAGCCACGTGTGTCGCTTCTTAAACATTTAGCAAGTTTGGATTCTCTAAAACTGACATTTTGACATTATAGTTTTCATTTAAATAGATGAAGGTACATTTCTAGTTTCAACATTACTTGTACTTCAGACCTTTGTTTTGTTGTACAAGAAAAACGAGCTTCATACCCTGTGACCATCATTTGGTTTTCTAGCATTGAAAATGGGTAACATTTTCAGATGGAGCCACATTGAGAGCCCCATATCTCTGGGATTTAATGATATAGAGCCTTAACTGCAAAGATACAAAAAGCAAAGTTTATTCTGAACCAAAATCTAAAAGGATGTTAAAATATCTTTAACACTTCTGGAGTTATAGGCACTCCAACTTAAGAAAAACAACAACAAAAAATGCTTTTTTCCCATTTTTGGACTCTCACCATTGGCATATAATGCAACAAGAGGTGCTGAAATCAACTGATTTTAGTAATAGATCTACCAATCTGTGTGTAAAAATAAAATCACGAGGCTGACACCTTTATAAAGTTATTTTTTGTACCTGTAGTTTTGCTCTAAACATCACAGGCTAAAATGGTCATTGACCCTCCACTACAAAATAATGGATTACTCGGTAAATATTGATCCATGGCATTTAATATTTTGGCTTTCCTCATTATTTTTGTATATCTTTCACTAGTATCTTTATTACTTTTGGATTACTAAGTCTTCACATATTTTCTGCTAATTTTATCAGTGCTATTTAAATGAGTTTTTCATGCTGGTCTATATCAACTATTTCATGTAAACCTGCCTCTAAAGGACACACAAATAAATTGTGGTTGGAAGCTTTACACATCATACAAACTGCCTCTTCCTGCCTTCATGGGTGGTTCTTGACCAGAATAAATGCTGATGTGGGCCAGAATTTATGCTGATAGTCAAAAGTCTGGTTAAACGAGACTCTGTGAGGTCATCTGTCTTCACATGTCATTTGAGTTCATCTCTACCAGTGAAACACATAGAGTTATGTCTGCAGATTCACTGCTACATCACAGTGTTCTTCATCTCTCAGCAGGATTTCAGAAACAGCATCAGGAGAAAGATGGAAAAGCATCACACCAGGATCTAGCCAGACGCATTCTTTGGCTCTGAACTCTAAATGATGTGCATTACATTTCGAATGCTTTCACTGTATGGAAAGATCGTAAACATTGTAAACTAGACTGCATGTGGTTAGTGAATAAGATGCAGCTTTTTGCGCTAAAATACCATGCGCAAACTGCTTAGTAAAATCATCCCTGTGACATCTCATGACAGTCTTTCTGTCTCAGTCTCTGAAGGATTTAACAAAAGCACACAAAGCCTGACTGATTCATCATAGAAGATTCTGGCGCTCATCAGGAATGACATGTATATAATAACACGTGTGATTCTATATGTGGTATAACCACAGACTTTGACTTGTGTGGAGAAACATACCTTTAGAAATGAGGGCAGTTATTTTAAAAGATGCGGTACAGGCCGCCTCATTGTTAAGAGAACTAGTTCATGCTGTTGACACACAAAATAAAAGTGAAGTCTTGAAGAAAATCATCCATATAAATGAAAGTGAAAGGGGACTGGGCCTGTCAAGCTCCAAATATGACAAAAACGCATCACACAAGTATCATGAAAGTATTCCATATGACTCCTGAGTTACATTCCAATTCTTCTTAAAGTAACATATCATATTAAAGTCATATTTGGGTGAGGAACAGACCGAAATGTAATTTATTTACTGAAAATCTGCCCCTCTGCCGTTGTTCGCAAAGTCAGGTATCTATATCCACAGCAAAGTCCTATATTCATTTAAAGCAAAGTAAAAATCTGCTATTTATGATGAACACACAACAGTGCTTCAGTCATAACACATTACCAACCTAGTGTCATAGAATGAACATTATCATAACAAAATTTTTGCAAACTGAGTTTTACGTGCCGTGTTCTACGTTTCACCGTAGTTTCCTGTTGAAATTAACACTTACAACAACTGTGCGTTTTATTCACTTTCACACAAATCACAACTACAACATTTATGACTTTTTACACCACAGGTCTGTTGAATGCTTGACTCTGATTGGTTGAAAGACGTTCTAAGGTCTAAGGTGTGCAATTATTTTCCAGTAAATGCACGGCGATGAAGTAGTTCCAGATCTTGACCGCATAACTGTTCCATATCACTTCGCCAAATTATTTAAGTTATTTGCACAGGCTACTGCAGCAAAAAAAAAATAATAAAAATAAATAAAATTAAATAAACACATTGGTAAAGAGTCACATGGGGTAACCTCCTCGTGGTCACGATTAGTGGTTCTCGCTCTCAAAGGGGCGTGTGGTTGTGTGTGGATCGTGGAGAGTAGCATGAGCCTCCACATGCTGTAAGTCTCCGTGGTGTCATGCACAACGAGCCACGTGATCAGTGGCAGATTTAGGCATGGGCGACATGGACAGTTGCCCAGGGCGGCATCTTGTTGGGGGGGGGGGGGTGGGGGGCGGCACGAGGCACCCACACAGATTCCTCCCCCCCACCCCAACCCCCACCGGTCAACATCTTTGGGGGCGTGTTAAAACGGGTTTCACCCAGGGCGCCATACAAGCTAGAACCGCTACTGCACGTGATAAGATGCACGGATTGACGGTCTCAGAAGCGGAGGCAACTGAGACTTGTCCTCCACCACCCGGATTGAGGTGAGTAACCGTGCCACCACGAGGACCTACTAAGTAGTGGGAATTGGGCATTCCAAACTGGGAGAAAAGGGGATACATTTTTTTAAAAAGCAAAAATTAATAGTTAGTAATGATATTAAATATGTAATTAATTGGATACACATTTCTGCTTAATTAATGTGTTTATCAATGTTTTAGTAACACTTACTATTAAATCAATTAATGCTTAATAAAGGTTGTAAAAAGCACTTACTAATGACTAGCTAAGCATTTTGCGTGACCTAATCTAAAGTGAGAACTATATATGCCTTATTAAACCATTATTAACATGGTTCAACAGTAAGTATGGCCAGCTGGCCCAGGGCCAGTGTGAGAGTTGTGTTGATCTTGTAAATGTGTTGTACATGTGTCTTAGTCTGATTATTAAATCACAACAGTCTGTGATTTCATTTAAGAAATATCCAGTTCTCCAGTGTTGCATGCTTCAAAGTGATGTGTGAAGGTGCTGACCCACTAAAAACATCATATTATGACTTCTGTAATCTGTGTATTAGATTACAGAAAGCAATACGCTCATTTAATGCGAAGCTTGCAACACATTCCAGACTAATTATTTAATGGGCAAGGAGGAGACGGGAACTTGCAGAACAGTCAACATAAACATTAATGACAGAAATTAACTTTACAACATAAAACAAACATAAACAAACACACACACAGTGGCTGCGTGTCTCTCTCTCGACCTGGCGTCTCCGGCTCCCCTTTATCTCTCTCTCTCTCTCTCTCTTGCCGATTAGTATGGCCCGGCCACGCCCTCCTCCTCATCACACCACAAACTACTGTTATTGATCCATCTGGCCCAGCACTGGGAAAAGTAACATGTACGGCATGTCGCTTGTACACTTCAGCAGCATAGTTTCACTGATGAAGTTTAATAGGCACTATATAATTAAACGTTACATACACTTTCCTGTTTCTGTTTTGTTTGTTTTTTTTGTCATTTCATCACTGTCATGTGACTGTGGTGACGTGCTGGCTGTTGCAGGATTTTTGGACTTTCCTTCTGGAATCGGATTAAATTTAATGAAATATTTATAGTAGGTCTACTGGTGAAATTGAATTAAACAGTCATTTTAATTGGCAATAATGAGAACAGATCTGCTCATAAAGCTTAATAGGATGGAACATGCTAAAGCGCCGTTTGAGCAATTAAAAGATCTCTTTTAATAAACTGTGGATTTTCAGTAATGGATCATTAATAAATGTTTAATTAGGCATATACAGTCCTCACTTTAGATTAGATCACTCAAAATACTTAGTTAGCAATTAGTCAATGCTTTATTATGACCTATATATTAAATAATAATTGCTTTGATAGTGTTACTAAAACATTAACAAATACATTCAATACGTTTAAATGTAAACCCAATTAATTACATATATATAATTTCTTTATTTAGTATGAATTCATGCCTTGTTCATGTAAAAAAAAAAAAAAAAACATTATTAAACTGTCTATAAATGAACTTATTAAACAATAATACATCAATTGCTAAAGTGATTGTTAACAAATAACAAACTATTTGTATGTAGCTTATTAATGACTGAACAATAATTTATAAATGATCAATTGACTATAAACGAATGCTTTACAAATACTTTATACCGTGTAGTTATTATAAAGTGTTATCGATCAGGCATCTCTTAACATACACTCTTTCTTTTGCTCTTAGAGTAAAAGTCTTGATTATATTGATCCCGTTTCAAATGTGTCTGACGTCACTGATGTTCAAGGGCTGAGCGGCAGGTGTAGAGAACGCTAGTATCCTCGAGTTGGTTCAAACTAATAAAGTGGTTTCCTCGTAATTAAATAAATAAAACAGGGAATGAACGAACTTCCGGCCCTTCATTGTCCCCCATTCTTACTCGCGTTCTGTCATCTGAAACACAAACCCAGGAGAACCAGCCGCAAAATGAGAAACAATCTGAATGAGCCACAGAGCACACGCTGTTCTCTAACAGGTCCTCTGCGCTGGAATTTACGTGACTTTCTCTGGATTGTTCTGAATGTTTATAAGCATCTCACAGTGAAGCAGAAATCATGAAAACAAAGAGACAAGACTGTTCCTGTCACTCAACTGTAGAAACATCATGGGATCAATTCCCAGGAAACAGACATTTTTATTAAATACTGTCGCTTTGTTTCAAACATCTGCCAAATGGGTCTTATATCATTCTACAGGGGTTCATTTTGCAATAATGACCAGCTGACTGTATATTATCCCACTTATTACATGCCTGTTTATAAAATAAATAAATAAAAGGACAATTTACTGTTGATTTGAGTTGAAATGATTTTCAGTACGGTTCTTTGAAGTTCTGATAATTTGCCACAGTGATACAGACAAACCTAGAAATACGTCCTAGCCGTTCATTTACAGAAATGTAATCAACACCTTGAAACTTCTGACAGATTCAAGCGTTCAACCATGCCATGGTGTACTTTTATATTTTATACTTTTATATAATACCTATGTAGGCAGAAAGGGCAAGACATTCCAGAATAATGTATGCATAAATAAGATAAATGGCAATCCAAATGCACACACTTAATACACACACCTACACAACTTCACATTTATAGCGATCACACCATGAACTGCTCTCTCCAATCAGTGCAACCTGCTCTTACTGGGGCATGAATTGCCTATATGGATATAATGGATAAACAGAAGAGGACGTTAACAGTTCACAGGTGTAATTATCATTCTAAAAACCGTCATTAGCATACAATTATTTAATCAGAGCTGCGGCCCGGAGTACTACAGCTGAACGGACCATCACAGGACAATCTGTGTGATAGACACTATTAACCCCAACATCAGAATCCACCGAGACCCGACAAACATCATGATACTGCAAATACTACAACACAACAGATATCTGACTAGCAAGTGTTGTGAACAACATTGAAAACACAGAGCGGGACATAATGTCTGAGTAACACAAGACAAGGAAGATCTGACTCCAGCCAGGTCTCATAAGCAACCAAATTGGCCCGGTTGCTAGGGAGGGTAGAGTCACATGGGGTAACCTCCTCGTGGTTGCTATAATGTGGTTCTCGCTCTCGGTGGGGCGTGTGGGGAGTTGTGCGTGGATGCTGCTGAGAATAGCGTGAAGCCTCCACACGTGCTACGTCTCCACGG